>NC_046664.1:56080328-56092862 GCF_010883055.1 Belonocnema kinseyi
GATTGATCAGCAACCTGGGTCGGAGCAGTGTTGCGGAACGAACGTGTTATTTACATAAATAGCACGAGAATTCTGGATCAATCTGAAAAATCTCTATCCTATAGCTATCTTCTTCTATAATAATACAAGGAAATTGCGTTTTTTTCTGAAATTTATAACTTTTTGCCTTTTTTTCAATTACAGTTAAGTAGTCATTAATTCAAGTTAATAAAAATAGTTGTTGAAATAATTTATTATTATTGTTTATAATTGTCTCTTTGCTTAATGGTAGAAAGTCGGGGTTTTTTCTAAAATTTTAAACAATTTGTCTATTTTTACATTCTCTTAGTTTATTTATAACTCTTAGTGACTTATTAATTAAATTTTGCATAGATATAATTGTTTAAAGCAATTATTATTGCTTATAACTATCTTCTTTTATATAAGTGTTAGAAAGTCGCGTTTATTCTGAAATGTTTACTTTTAATTCCCTCTTTTACAGATGAAGTAATTATGAATAAATTCTACAGATAATCATATTTTTAACATTCGCTTCCTTTTTTTGTGAACATATTTTACTAAAATAAAATATATATTTGAAATATTGTTTAAATGTTCTAAATGGATCATATTAAATGTAAATTTGTTTAAAAGTAGTTACTCAGAGTCTTTTTGTTCAAATTAATAATAATGCTTATTATGTTTCTCCAACTTGTATAAATGCTTACATTATGAATTGCATTAACAACAAAGCTTGTATTAAAAAAAGACATTAAACATTAACTCACTAAGTAAAAAGTTGACAACAAGTTTTGAAATTCAGAAAAAATTGCAACTATCTAGCAATTATATAAGAAGAGATAATCATAAGCAATTTTGATTTGTTTAAAAAATTCTTTTCGTTAACTTGCATTATTTATTAATACTACTAGTTTTCTGTTTTGTAGCTTTCTATTAAGTAAGTAAAAAGTTGAAAAAAAATGGAAAATTGCAGACAATAATAATAATAATAATAATAATAATAATAATAATAATGATAATAATAAGATAATAATAATTATTATAATAATTATAATAATAATCAGTTGGTTAGACACTCGAACTTCACCTCAGAGGTCCGGGGTTCGATCCCTGAGCCAGTACCTCTGGAAAATTTTTAATGTACCTTTACCGAGGTTCTGGTGGTTCGGAACCCACCTTGAGCTGTAGGTCCCCCCATCGTGCACTTGACTGCAACTCAGTCCGTCAATGATGGGGTAAGAATCAGGCTTTGTCCAATATGTCTGGACAGACTTCTCTCATCAGATCACTTGATTGCATTATAAAAATGCGTTTGTGACTGATAATATATACCGGGACAGCCCCGTGCAAAAATGATCAAATAAAAAATCCAACTCTAACCAAAAATGCCTTCGACATGTTGGGCAGTATAAGTCTGTGACAACATTTCAACACAGAAATGGTTTTAATAAATTGTTTAAAAGAAAAGTTAGTATTCAATCAAATAGTTAAATTCTAAGTTAAAAAAATTAGTTTATAAGTCGAAAATGACATTTTAGAAAACTGCATACATTTTTTAACAATTATTCAAATTTTCAACAAGACACATACATTTGCAACCAAATAGTTAAATTATTAATCTAAGAAAACGGGTTTTCAACCAAATATGGAATATTTAAACATTTATTTAGAAAGATTAATTTTCAATAAAAAAAACTAATTTGATACATACAGTTGAGTTTCCTACAAAATTTTCGGATTTCCAAGAGAAGCGAAAGTAATTTCTTATAAAAGAAAGTTGAATTTTTAATTCAAAAATATAAAACTTTAACAAAAAAGTTCAATTTCATCCTAGAAGACGAATTTTCTTTCGGTTAGAGAAATAAGTTTTTAAGACAATTAAATAAATATTGGACAAAATCTTTCAATTTTCAACCATATATGTAAATGAAGTTTCTACCAACAATATTAAATGCAAGATTAAGTGTCTAACAAACAGAAAATGTCAACAAAAATTTAGTTAGATTTTTATTTAAAAAAATTCACTTTTAATAAAAAACTACTCTGCTGCAAAAAAGTTGAATTTTCGACTGCAAGTTGAATTTCCGACCAAATTGCTGGATTTTGATGGCAAAAAAATAATTTTTTATGCAAAACAGTTGAATGTTGAATTCGAAAATGTTAAATTTTAACGAAAAAGTCCAAAAGAAGGAAAGTTTAAACAAAATACTTTAATTTTCAAGCAAAGAGATTAATTTTTTACTGAAATTATGAATCCTCAACAAAAAAAATTAATTTTCAAATAAGTGGCTCAACTTCAACTATCCAGAAAGAAGTTGAATTTTTAACCTAAAAAGATGAATTTTCAATCAAAAAGATAATAGTTGATATTTCAACAAAAAAATACATTTATTCTCAATAAGGCATTTGAATGTATAAGAAAAAAACGAATTTTCAACACAACAGTTGAATCCTCACCCAAGACAGATTAATTTTCAATCAGTTTTATTTCATCTCGAGAAGAATTGATTTTCTACCAAAAAAAATGAATTTTCAACTAAATGCATATATTTTTATTCAGATAGTTGATTTTTTAACCAAGAAGATTAGTTTTCTACCAAAAAAGATGAATTTTCAATGAAATCGTTGAATTTTTAGTCCAAAAATTATCACTTCTCAAACAAAACTTGAACAGTACATTTTTATTGTATAACAATAATATATAATTCAGGAAAGAGAATTTTCTTACAAAAAATTTTAATTTTTAACTCAAAAATGTGAAGTTTCAACAAAAAAGTTAATTTTCTACCAAAAAGTTGAATTTTAACTAAAATTATGAATCTTCAACAAGAAAAACAAATTGTTAACAAATCAATAAAGTTTTTAAAATTATGATAGGGAATCTTACTCTTCTACTCCTCGAACCTTTTTACATACATTTGTTGAAGAAAATTCTGAAATTTGGAAATTCTGAACTGTTCTCGAATATTTTTATAGCCTTTGGAGTTTTGTAGAATATACTGCATTATTCTGTAATCTTCAGATTTTTGTTCAATTTTTCTGAATATCAAAGTATTATTAAACATTTATCATTTTTTAAAAGATCCACCAAATGTTTAATTAATATTCGCAGATAATTCAATCGACAAAAAATTGATTCCATCTGTTGATTTTTTTCTTCTAGAGTTTGAAAGTTAGAAGAAGTATTCAGGTGGCTAACGATATTCAAGAAGAAAATCCATTAGGAACAATATTTTGGACAAGCGAGATCGTATATCATTTCAAGTTTTGTAAATAGTTTAATTTCAAAATGCCACTCATTATAGGGAATATTTCTTCATATTTAAAAAATGTAAAATAATCATTTAACGGTTGAATTCAAAGCATTCTCGACGTATATTTCAGAAAAAAACAATATCCTTGTAAATTAAAAAAATGTTGTTAATCATATTTTATGTTTAAAAATAAAAAAAATTCTAACGAGAAGACTGTAACAACAGATTCTCGATAAATTTGGAAAAATATGGGACTAGTGATCCCGAATTTCGGGACGACAAGATATTACAAAAAATAAAACCTAATTTCATGAAATAAAAAAAAATAATTTCTTGTAATTCTTTAATATTGAGAGAATAATCATTCTAATATTTTGTGTATATCAGATATCAGGTTCCCAAAGATTTCTGAAGATTTCACCAAATTTTAAAAGATTCTGGTTTTGCAAGATATTCGAAGGGATTTTAAGAGATTCTGAGCAGCTCCTATGCGGAAAAGTTGGCTGGGGCCCAATTGGGCCCCCAACCGAATTGTCCGATTAATAGTTGGGCTCCAATTGGGCAGTCCAATTAGTGCCCAATTGGGAAACCCTCTGAGTTGTAACGGTCAGCCCAACGAATTCCCAAATTGAGGCTTAGTTGGGCGTTAGTTGGGCAGCCCCTTTATGCCCAATTAATAAAAAAAGGGTACAATCATTGAATTCCTAAAGTTAAAAGTAATAAATAATAAATATGTGCTAGTGTTTTTTTTTTCATTTGACGCCTAAAAACTCTTAGCATCCTCTTATCCCTTCTGACGTACATCTCAGTCTCTTCCAACAGTCAGCTCATTCCTAAAAGCATCTGAAGTTGTGTTTTCTGCAATATACTTGGTTTAGTACAAATACTCAACTGATTACGGGAAATAGCAAAAAGCGATGACTTATTTTGTTCATTTATACAAAGTAAAAACGAAAGAATTTGTAAAAAGAACCCCATTTTATGCAAGATTGAACGGACTCGACTACAGGAAAAAATGGCGTTCGCAACTGCGTTAGTGCAGACGACAGACCCCGTCTGCAGTATTGGGGGTGTGTGCAGTCGCACAGTGCACACGTTAACCAATACAGGCGGGGTTTTTAAAATTATAAAATTCTTAGTTTGCAAAAAAATGTTTATTTATTATTGTTTCACTTGAAAATGTTACTATCCTCTGCTGATCTCTTTGATTTTTTTTCGAAATATCGATTTTAATTTAAAGCGTATGTCTAATTCGGAAACAGTTTCATTATTGTAGGCATATTGAAAATATAATATGTAAAATATATTATACATTTATCGTAATGTTAAAAGAAAAATGTTATTTTATGAACAATATTTAATGGTCAGAAGTTCATTTACTATGTAATTTCATAGATTAAGAATTATTTCCATTTATATGAATGTAATATGACTGCTAGATTCTACTCGAATCGCTCATTATTTTTCAATCCGGGTGTCTAATTCATTATTCGTACGGCGTTTTTTATCAGCACTATCTCGATTCCTTATTTATTCCTAAACGGATACAGTTCACAATAACTTTAGCGAAGTAAATAGCAGTTGACCACAGCCGATATTTTATCTTTCTACTGTCCTCTATCGATATAACTGGAGTTACATTTTGTGCGACCAGAGTCGTTTGCTCCAATATAGTGCTTACTTTGGGCGTTCTACGGGTGAGCCCAATTTAAGCCCAATTAGGTAACAAATCAAGCACTGATCGGCTTTATATACATAAGTTTTGACAATTGAAATTTCGGAATGACAATGTATTCAGGATTTGGCTGGGATTGCATCCACTGGCTTTTACGATTAAAATAATCTGTCAATTAATTTATGATGCCCACTATGGACGTTCTATGGGCATGCCTAATGAAAGCCCCAATCACGATATCAAACACTGATCGTCTTTGTCAAAATAAGTTTTGATGCCTAAAAATTCGGAAAAATTGGAAAAGTTTTAGGATTTGTTCGGATTGCATTCACGTAATTATTTAAATAAAATAATTTTTAAATTAATTTCACTTTTTTTAATTGGGCTGCTCAGTTGGTGCCCGACTGGTTTGCTCCGATAGTGCCCACTTTGAGCACAGAATCACTTACCGATTTTATCAACATAAGTTTTGATAATGAAAAATTTGGAATAATTGGTAAAGTTTCCAAATTTCTGTTAGATTGCACCTACGTAATTATTTAATGAAAATAATTTTTTAATTAATGTCACATTTTTTTAATTGGGCTGCCTATTTGGGGCCCAATTGGCGCCAAATTATTAGTTGGGCTAAGTTGGGCTGATTTCCACATGGGCTCTACGAAATTTTAAGGGATTTTAGATCAATTCAACCCTTAATTGGCCAGATTCACATTTTTTGTAGGATTCCGAATTGGATAAAAATTTTAATTTCCGATCAAAATTTGAAAATAAAAAATTAAAAGTCGCATCGTAGGATTCACCGACTTTGAGATCGACTTATAAAATAAATGAATTATTAAATTCCCAGAAATATTTCAATTCCCCAAATTTATAACATGCCCTTAAGGGCATGTGATACTTACAGTTTCCCCGGATTTATTCCCACAAAAATGAAAATTGTTTAAAACTGAATTTGGAGATGCTATAAAATATCATAACGGACGTCCCCGGACTCTTTTTTTGAGGGATAATAATAAAAAAATGTATTGTGCTAAATAAAAATTTTATGCATATGCATTATTTTGAGATTACGTCGTTTTTCATCTCTGCCTTTCCGATAATCTGGAAATTATTTATTAAAGAAACTTTTTTGATTGGCTGCAAACAAGGTTAGTTCCGGCAGATTAGTTACTATGTTTATTTGTAAGTCCAAAGTTTTCGGTCAAAAATATTGTGTAGTTTGGAAGTAACGCGCGGGTGAATTATAACACACATAACCTCGAAATATACACGCACGTTGTTAGCAATATCAAAAATTTTTTGATAAAAAAACACAAAAAAAAGTATGTGAGGACGTTCTTTAGCATGTTCGTTATCATTTTTTAGATTTTGAAGGAAAAATATTTCTTATCCTAGCAAAAAAACCGGGGGAATCTAACACTGAAAAAGTCGATACTATTTCCTAAGCGCTTTGCAAATTAATCACATTTTGCTAAATTGAAACTTTTTTGAATTAACCCACAAAAAAGTGTGTGGAGACGGCCGTTAGCATGTTCGCTATCATTTTCCAAATTTTTAAGACAAAATATTTATTATTCTAGAAAAAAAGCCGGGGGAACCTAAAACTGGTAAAATCGACAATTTTGTAAGTATCGCATGTCCTTAATTTATAGGGGATTTATGAAACTCTGAATAAGGCAAACATTTTAATTAGTAATTAATTAATTATTTATTTATTATTTTCAAAAAAATTTGAATTTCAGGAATAGAAATATTTATATATATAGTGATGAAGAGCTAATTTTTGTATTGCAGTTTTACGATATAATGCTACTACATAATAAATAAAATTATTATATCTATATATTACGAACTAGGAATATGATAAATCATGAAATATTCTTTTATATTACAATTGAATAACGAACTCTTAAATGTGATATTTTTTTAAGCAAATAGACTTCGTAACAAAGCTAAAATATTTTCACATTTGTATAGCCCCTCTTAAAGAAGGAATATTAAAAAATATTTTTTATCATTGGTAACAATCAGATTATTCGAAAATTATTTTTCGAAGTGTTATATCTACGTTGAAATTAAATTCTGAGAATTAAGAACAAGAAAATAAGTATTATCAGTTTGTTAACAAATTTTTATAAATATAATTTTCATAAGATTTTCGAGGAAATTAATTTTTTTGTTATATTTCAGACGTGTCAGAAAAGAATCTAGAAGATTTTAAAGAAATTTTTTTATTTTATAGGATTTTTCAAAATATTATGAAAAATTTGAGTCTTTTTAAAATATGTTTAAGACTTTTAGAAGATAGGAAGGAATAAAAAAATATTAGATAAATTTTAGAAAATGTTTCCCAGTTTTTAAATATTTCTAATCTATTTAAAACGTCTTAAATTCCTGAAAATATTTTTAACTTACTCGAATTTTTCTCAAAATTGGTAAATATTAAAAATTGCTTGAACTTTATGTGCTCTGAGACTTTAATGAGAACTTATAAGCATTTTGAATTACGATTAAAAAAGTCGTATTTTCTATCTTTATTAATAATAATTAAATTATTTAAATTTCGCGGGAAAATGTATCCTTTCGAATTGGAAAGGGCGCTTAACTTAAATCGTTAAATAAGCCTTATTCAGAGTAGCTATAATATCCCGATTTATAAATTCTGCTAAGTATAAAACATACATTTAGGAGAAAAATAATAACACTGCACAAAATGTTTTGTTTCTTAATACATTTGAAACACTTTTTAGTTAATTTTTTAAATATAAAAGATATATTTTAAACCTAAGAAATTAACTTTAACTAAAATGAAGAATGTTCAACCAAAAATATGAATTGTTAACGCAAAAGATTAATTTTATACC
Source organism: Belonocnema kinseyi (assembly GCF_010883055.1). Taxonomy (NCBI): domain Eukaryota; kingdom Metazoa; phylum Arthropoda; class Insecta; order Hymenoptera; family Cynipidae; genus Belonocnema; species Belonocnema kinseyi. The sequence goes on from NC_046664.1 coordinate 56,088,122, forward strand.
AAAAAAGATTAGTTTAGAACAAAGTACATGAATTTTCATCTAAAAAAGATCTATTTTCAACCAAAATTAGAATAGTAAAAATGTTTAAAAAATAAATTTTTAACTAAATGAACAAATTTTCAATAAAATATTTTATTTATCAAAAAAAAAAATTCAAATAAAAAATAAAAGTACTAAATTTTTAGTTGAAAAAAAAAAAAATTTTAACCAAGTAAACGAATTCTCAAAAAAATAATTCAATTTAAAATCCAACAGATAAATTCTCTACCAAAACAGATACAGTTTCAATAAAATATATAAATATTGAGCTAAAAAGTAAAAATTTACAAACCAAATCTAGAATAGTTAAATTTGCAGTCAAAAGGTACATTTTAAACAACAACATAACAGATTTTTTAGCAAAATTAATTTATTTTCAGCTAAACATATATGTTTTTAAGCTAAAGTGGCATAGTTACATCTTCAGTTGAAAATATTAATTTTCAACTGAGAAGAAACGAATTTTCATCCAAAGGAATTAATTTTTAGTCGCACCGATGAATTTCCAACCAAATAGTGGAATTTTCAACGCAAAAGGTGAATTTTTGATAGAAACAAAAGAAATTTAAATTATACATTTCATTTTCTACAAAACAAATGAATTTTTAACAAAAATAGAATAGTAAAATTTTTTATAAAACGGAAGATTTTTTAACATCAAATATTACACTTCTGTCAAAAAAGATAAATCTTTCACAAAAAATTGAATAGTTAAAGTAAATTTTCAAAGCTAATTATAAATCTTCAACTAAAACAAATTAATTTTTAACTACATACATGAATTTTCAACTAAAAAGATCTATTTTCTACGAATAATAAAAAACTTAAATTTTCCGTTAGTAAAATAAGTTTTCAACTAAAGAAGAAACGCATTCTCAACAAAATAGTTCATGTTTCCACCACAGAAATTAATTTTTAACCAAAAAGATGAAGTTTGAACTGATGAGAGTACTCCTCTATCGAAAAAAGGATTGTCAACAAATAGTTAAACTTTCACTTAAAATAGATAAATTTTCAACTGAAAATAGAATAATTACAATTGAAAACTAAATTTTCAATAATATCCAAGTCAATTTTCAATGACACAGTATAATGTTTAACCAAGAAGATTTAATTGTAAAGAATTTTCAGTCAAAAAGAGAAATTAGTCACCAAAAAGCTTAAATATTCTGCCACCAATTCGAATTTTTGTTAAAGTGCAGGAATTTTGAACCAAATATTTGAATTTTCAATTTAAGAAGATAAATTATGAATCAAAGATGTATAAAAATTAAATTTTCAGTTACAGCCATTTTATTTCAACAAAATAATTAAATTTTGAACAAAAATAGGCTCGTCAAATAAAATGGTTAATCATCACCCAAATATTTGAATTTTTTAATGAGTTTTCAATAAAAAAGAAACGACTTGAAACTAAGTAGTTGAACTTTCTACCAAAAAGGATGAATTCTAAACGAAAAACATGATATTTAATATTTCAAACAAAAAGGATTTTAATTTAATACATAAAGTAGTTGCATTCAACCAAAAAGGATAAATTTTCAACGAAATAGTTTAAATCCTCAAACAAAAGAGATTATTGTTCAATCTAATAGTTGCCATTTTTATCCATAATAATAACATTAACTTCAACTTTATTTTTTCGAATATTCCCTAATAATTCTATCAGGTTTTCCTGGACATTCCCTGACTTTCTGGAATTACCTGATCTGTAGCAACTTGTAATTTAAAAAAGTATATCTTTATTTTACTCTAGAATGTTTTTCTAAAAATATGTCTAGTAATTATGATATATATTTGTTTAAACAACAAATGCTTTAAATTCTCGTAAATGATCTGTATGTTCGAGCTTAAATGCTGAGCATATTTTTGTGAGCATTTACTCAACAACATAAATTTTTGGGCATTTTAAGAATTCTAGGTTAAGTACGCAAGACCACTACCTAATAGATTGTATTTTAAAGTTTCAGATTCACCCTTTGAAACTACCCCCTGAAGGAAAAAAATCTACTTTGACCAAGAGTTACAAAACAAGAACGTGAAAGCACCGAGTTAATTTGCAGACCTAATACAATGTTTTTAAATCATATAAGATTTTCTGTAAAATCCATGAAAAAATGTTGGAAAATAAACCGAGTTTTTTTATAGAATGAATGATTAGTGCGCGCATAGTGCACAATGTTTTAGTTAATTAAAAATATTTATTTTTGACTTATCATAAAAGGATGAAAGAGGTTTTGCTTTCCTTATAATAGAAAATGTTTTTTTTTCAATCTTAATAAAATGCGATAAAGATTAAACTCTTGCACGTAGTTGCTTTTCTTTTAATTTTTTTGTTCCTTTTTAGCTTTGGATTAAGTTCACGTAGTGTGAAGCCATTGGTATTGTTCTTGAAGTCATAAAGAGTTAGTGTATCATCAAGCGCATCGTGGATGGGGTTAGATTGTGATGTATACTCACGCACGTAGTATGCCTCTCATACCTGTCCACATACATTAAATCGCATACACACATCTTTATGTTTATGGAATAGTGTGATAGTGTGTTTAGCGTTAAGCCTTTTTCACAATGCTTCACTTCTCCAACCGGTTAACTTAAGTCAAGAGACAGGTTCCGATTTGAGGGGCTGGAGGGGCCGGATCTCTCAAAGTCGAGGCCGTTGACACCAGTTGACACTTACCTGGAACAAGAATAGAGGGTTTTATCAAAAATCTCTTCTTTTTCAGGATTTAAAACCTTTTGAAACCAGGATTTTTTAGATTTTCAGATTTAGATGATTTATAAGAGTTTTTGTATAAGTGGGCCGTTTATTATGTTTCAAAATTTTAAATTTCACGGAAGGGCCCTCAATAATTTGCATAAGTTATACATTATAGTGTTTGAATAATAATTATCATAGGGAAATAATTATCAGTAATAATGATCTAAAATTGTTCGCAGCTATTACATTCGGATTAATACACTTCCTTCGCATCATTAGGTTGTTTTGAAGAGATGATTTTATTTTTTCATTCCTGTTTTTTAAATTTGTTTGTTTTATTAATTAAAGCTTAAAAGCACATAAGTGTAAGGATACATTACAAATTTTCGAAATTGTGCAACAAAATAAAATTAATATGTTAAAACTAATATTATTGAAGTAAGCATATATCACGTTTTACTTAATCTTAGGTTCTTTGATTGAATTTTTTAGTCAATACGATCTTAAATACTTTGAATAATTATGAAGCATTTAACCTTTTTGATTTATAGCATTAATTTTAGTAATAATAAATAAAGTTTTAAAATCCATTAGAATTACAATTTTATAATTCGTAATTAGTTGTCAGTTCTTAGTGAGAACTTTAAAAAGTTCTATGAATTTCCACTTTTTATTATATTTTAAATCTGTGAAGCTTAAAATTTGACATCTTACTTCTTGATCAGCTTTTAGCTTAAAACTTTTAAAATTAAAATATTTCAAACTGGACTCATCTTAAATGGAAAAGCTTTTAATTGAAAATATTTAAAATGAAATAATTTTAATCGAAATATTGAATATGGTTTGATTTCATTTACAAATCTTTCAAAATTATGTACTATGAAAATAACTATTTTATACTTAAAAAATAATTAAAACCTTTGCTCAGTTAAATAATTAATTTATACATAAAATGTTCACAAGTCTAGAGTTTTAAATTTAAATTAGTAGGATATTTTAAGCTTGCAATATTTCGAAATAATGTCCTAAATAAACAAATTGGCTGACGCTATTTGTTTTATATTGAAAATCTGTTAAAATATTAACCCCAAAGACGTAAAACTCGTAGAAAATAACTTAAAAATTTTTAATTACTTAAACTGAAAATTTGCAACGGAAAAATTTCGGAAAAGTATTAATAATTGAATATTTTGAAACTAGCTTCACAATTTTCCAAGGTCCCTTGAACTAATTGATTGAAAGATTTACTACTATGTAATCATTCATTTTTCAAAAAGAAGTATTATTTTAGTTGAATATTTATTTCTTTGGTTGAAAATTTAAGAAAGAATTCGTTTTATTTTACTGAAAATGTAATTTCCATTTTTGGTTGTGAATGGATTTTTTTTTCATTTAAAAACTCAAGAATTTGGTTGCACATCAACCTTTTTTTTACAAATGCATATATTCGGTTTGAAAATTAATTTTACATACATGAGAATTGCACTATTCCATTTATTATTGTAAATGTATTTGTTTCAAATTGATTTTTTTTATTATAACTACTAAAATATTGTAAATTAATTAAAAAATTTTGGGAAAGAATTAACAGATAAACATTTTAAAAGTAGCTTTTGAATTTATTAAGGCCTTTTGCAACATTATTAATGAAATAATAATAATACAAAATAAAAAAGCGATTCAAAAAAATCCAACTCTTAACAAGAATGCCTTCGACATATTCAGTTGTAATTAATAATAATAAAGAGCCTGGGTAGCTCAGGGGATTAAGCACTTGGACTTCACGTTAGAGGTCCGAAGATCGATCCAAGAGCCGGTACATCTGAAATTTTTCTATATAAATTCACCAAGGTTCTGGTGGCTCGGATCCTACCTTCAGCTGTATGGCCACCCATCATGTTCTTAACTGCAACCCAGTCCATGTATTATTATTATTATTATTATTACACCATTAAGCCATTTCCCTTTCGGGGTAGGCGTGACTCACTCGGCAGGGGAAAG
>NC_046664.1:56092962-56127139 GCF_010883055.1 Belonocnema kinseyi
CTTTGTTTTCTTTCTTTTATCGTGAAATTATAATGAATTGCTATGAATTACTTATCTTTAAGTACGTTTCCGAATTTCCCAGTAACTGCATATCGAAGCACAGTTTTAAGAAAGTTAATTTATACCAAATTGAAAATTTTCTATTTTGCTTTTTCTTCAACCGAGTATACAAGAGACCGCTCTCTTTCAAATTTCTTAAGGAACTGGTAAGTAAAAGACAAGATAATGTGGGGGTCCGCTTGCGACTGCGTCGTGTCCGAGAGTCGTTAAAAATCGTCCTGTTTAAAATTCTTAGAAAACCCATAAATACACACACATGTGTATTGAAAGTGAAGAAAATTTCAATTCTAAATGTGCAGAATTGGAGAAATATAAAATGTAGATCCAGAAAAAGGAATAAAAAAAGACCAAAAAGACTCATTTTCAAGAAATATTCATATCCGAAAACTCAAACTTTGTAATTCAGAGAAAAATTAACTGCCTAATTTTTTTAAATAATAATAAAAAAATATGAATATTTCAAACACATTGCCTCTGATTTTTTTTTGATAAAATTGATTATTATTTAAATAAATAACACGGGAATTCTTATAGATCATTCTAAAAATCTATACCCCGTCTCCCAAGTGAGTCACGCTTAAGCCGAAAGGGAAATGGATAAATGGTAAAATGCATTTCGGCTTCTCTATAAGAGCGCGAGCCCTCATCCGTGATCGAGCCGCTCCCACTACCGTGTCTGATGTGAGTGCCACCGGATTAATTTTAAATCGTCTCAGTAAAGTCTTTCGTTGAAGCTTGATTATTAATGACTTTCTCGTGTTGGTACCGCGACGATTAAAAAAAAATAATACGTGCATTGTTTTTCATTTATTGACCCGTGCAGTATTTTTTCGCAATAGCAATGAATTGCATGTATGAAACAAACGCTTACGCGCTATACGAACAAGAAAGATTCAGGAGAGTCGAAGCGCTCTTATTGGGAGACCCGTTTACATATCGAGAGAGCGCGCTTTTTAGTAGAGAGTGGGGGACCACACTTCTCGGAAATTCATACCCCTGCAGCCCTTGAGCGCTCTTATTCAGAAGCCCGACTTTTGTTGTTTTAAGCCTTCATGTCTAATATTGTTACACAATTTGACTTTTTTTAGGTTTATGTTTTCTTTTTTAATATACTTTCAGACAAATTATGAGTTTTTATTCGTCAGGTTTAATTCTGTTTGAGTGTGATTCTGTATAGTGAATTTTCTGCTTTGCGTGCAACGAAGGGTGTTGCTCGTTCGCCAACACGTTTAAGCATCATCTTCACTTAGTAAGTTGCATGTGGAAATTTAGAATAGCTGCACGTACACTGGAACTACGTTTAAGTGACAGTAATACGTGTTAATCCCTCTGGCAGTGACAGTTATCTCTTATGTTCTTTTATTAAGACTTAGACAATATATTTCATTATTAGACTTGACATTTTTATCCAGCATATTTTAAGAAAATAGTATGAATATCTACGCGATTTTAAACCGCAGCAACTTTGTATTTCTATATTCTGTGCTTGTCCCAGATAAGATATTGCATTATTGAATTTATGAAAATACCCTACAGGTAATAATGGAGTGTCCACTTTTGGAAATCGTATTAACAAGTGGCTTTTCTTGGAAAGTGACTAACTATACAAAAATTAAGTTAATATTTTAATTAAAGGGTCAGAAAGCCTTTTAAGTTCTGCAACGATTGAGCCTTAATTGAAGTGTTTTTTTCGATAAGAAATAGGGGTAGAGATAGCATGTGAGAAAGACCGACCTATTTTCCATTTGTTTAATTGTTTCAATTTTCGAACTATACTCTTTACACGCTTCAGGGAAGTTAAACGAAAAATTTGAAACCTAACTTAATTCAATTCTGAAATATATTCTTTGGAATGAGACCAAAAAGTAAAAAAAATATTTTCTGGTTCTCGAATTATCATAACAAATGTCAAAGCTTCCCCAAAACGAAAATTGGTCGGTCAAGTCATATATTTTTTCTTGGAAAATTCAGCACATTTTTTGGAAAATAGGGCGAGCAGATTTTTTAAATTTTTATTCAATTTTTATGTTAATGCAAACAGCAAAAAAACTATAAAATTTTTTATTTCATTTTTCATCACCTATATAGACATCCTTCTTATACATTCCGTTGGATTTAATGCACAGAAGTATAAGAAAGAAAAAAATTGTTAACTTGTAATGTTAATTATTATAAACAAATAGTATTGAAAAATGAGCCACAATAGGGGATATTCGTCTTTAAAGTATATTTCTGCTCTGAAATCTGTTGTTTTCATCGTCAGGTTGATACGTGGTAATTATAATTCAAGATTAAACATTAGTCATTAATTATATGAATAAGTTATATCAGCAAATGTACATGGCAGACATTTATAGGCAGAAAAATATAGGTTTTTTAAATGTTATAAATATATTGCCAATAATTTTAAAAAAAGTTAGTACCCATGAATATTTGTTTATTTTATAAACAAATTATATAAACAAGTTCAAATTTTAGGCACCCTTAATCGAGAAAAAAACTTTTTTTCTTGACACATTTCTGATTTATATTACATAAAAAAAATAATGTTTTCTGGAAAAATTTTTCTATGCATTATTATTTTCAATTTGATAAACAATTTATATGAACAAATTTACATATAAGACGTTTTTAAGTTAAAATATTTTTTCTGACCTTTTTGAAATCATATTGCCAATTATGTTTTCTGGCAACATTTCTATATGAAGCAATATTTGTTAATTTCATAAACAAATTAAATAAACAAACTTACATATCAATCATTGGTTAGAAAAATCAAATCGTTTTTCCTTATATTATTTTTTAAGTATAGTAAGAATGACCTTTTCAGAAAAATGTTTGCTATTTTTTAGTATTTGTTTATTTTATAAACAAATTGTTTGAAAAAGTGCTAATTTTAAACATTTGTGAACATGAAGAAAGCGTTTTCAATAGTATTTACGCATGTTGAGATAATACAATAATAGCGGAATTATTGCATTTTTATAAGTCCCTTTTCCATAAATCATTCATTATTAATAATTTATATTATTTTATTTATATTATTTATATTATTAAATATTGTTAATGAATTTTATAAATCCTATTGTTCGAAACGAGTTAATGTAAACAGCATTGCCAACATAATTTCAAAAAGACTAAAAGAAATAAAATGTTTTTGTTTTTTGCTTATAAAAATCTACAATGTTATTTCTTTTATAATTTGTTTATAAATTTTGCGAATTTAATTTCATCACAATATTTGGTCAAAGAACATAACTCGCCATATAATTTTAGCAGGGCTATATGAAAGAAAAAAATTTACTGCTTATGAGAGTTTAGGATTGCATTTATTTACGCGATTTGTTCAAAAATTAAACAAATAATGAGGCATGACAAAGTTTCATTTAGACAATTTAATGTCAATAAAATTTGAAAAATAATAAAAGCAAAAACCAATTTTTTCTGTCTTCAAATATCTGCAATTTACATTTGTTTATATAATTTATTTATAAGGTTAACCATTAGCGATTATTCTCAACATTCTGTTACATAATATCATTGTTTACATAACTTGAACAAGATCATAAAAAACGTTTTCTTTTCGTTTAAGAACGTCTTATATGTGAACCTGTTTACATAATTTGTTTATAAAATAAACAAATAATAATGCATAGCGAAATATTTTTATGAAAAATCAGTGACAATATAGTTCCAGCAAGATGAGAAGAAAAAACGATTTCAACCCTTTTAAAACCTCCTATTAATGTGCATTTTTTTATATAATTTTTTTATGAAGCAAAAAAATATTGAGAAATGGAAACATTTTTTTAAACGAAATATTGGTTAATAATTACAACAAAATGGGCGTTTTCTAATTTTTGGCGCTAATTATGATTTATGGTGATTTTTTAAATACATCAAACATCAAGTTTTTAAACAATTTATTATTGTTTTTAGCAAATGTCCTACAGAAAAGAGATAAAAAATCGCGCGTTTTTGAAAAATGTTTAACTTTTTGATCAATTATTAATTAGAGTGAGCAATAATATTTTTTTGTCGAGCAGAATGATAGTTTAAGCAATTTATTATTATTGCTATTAATACTCTGCTCAATAGCTATTTTTTTCAATAATAATACTAGATAGTTGCTAGTTTTTTCTGAAATTTTTAACTTTTTATCTTTTTTCCAATGGTAGTGAAGTAATAATTAATTCACGTTAACGAAAATAATTCTTTGAGTAATTTGTTATTATTGTTAATAATATTCTTTTTGCCTTACGAGAGAAACTTGCGTTTTTTTAAATTTATTAACTACTTGTATATTTTTACCCTTTGAGTTGCTGAAAGCTTTTTTGTTGAAATGTCAATTAAATTTTCTATTTCTACCTAACTAAAAAGGATTACTCTTAGAGTCGGTAGGTATGAAAAATAATCAATTGTTTATACAGCTATATTTTTTAACTTGCATTATTTATTACTTAAACGAGTAAAAAGTGAGTAAAATGTGAAAATGTTTAGAAGGAACCATTTGCATTAAAAAAAAACCGCAACAAAATCATAAGTAGCGCCAAAAACTCGTAAACCCCATCTTTTCAATTGTGGGTTTTTGTTAACCCTATAAAGTGGACTCATATTTATTCGTATTTTATGGCTAATTTTAAATAGAAAATTTGATTTTAAACTTGATACACCCGAGATTGACGATTCTGAATATAATTTACAAAAACGCCACTTTTTCTTATGGGAAATACGTGATAAGCTTCATAGGGACACACCTCTAAATATAATTTTTAAAAAAGATTAATTTTTTTATTGATTCCAACAAATTTGGCGGTGATACATACATACCCTAAATTTGTGCGCAAGCCTTTTAAAATTAAAGGTCAAAGCATCGACAACTGCCATTTGGTGATTGTGAATTCTCTTGCGTTAAAGCTCCTTCGGATTTAGCGAACACATTCTCCACACGTATCTCAGATATTGCAAAATAATGTACAAATCTCCTTTTTAATCATTAATTTAATCTTTCTTTCTTATTTTGCATTAAATTTTATTCTCAGTCACCCTGAAAAATGTATATCATTTCAATAAATTTATATTATTACCATTAATAATATGCATTAGTATTGGAACAAAAGTAATTTTATTGTCTTATTTTTATCACTAAAACAACTTGTGTCGTTTTTCCATAAATTTAATTTGTGTATATTCAATGTAGATCGAATTTAGGCGAGAAATGTTGTCAAATAAAATGTTATTGTAATTTGTGTCCTTTTTTCCAAAAAGAATAGTTTTTTCTTTTTATATATTTTATAACCAGAGTTTATAACAGACTTGTAGGTATTTTTTGGTTAAATAACTTTTGTCTTTAAATTTTTTTCGTCTCGTGTGTCCCTTTTTCAAAAATTTAATTTTTTAATTTTTAATCTTATTTCTTACGATTGAAAGAAAATATAATCGTCCTATCTAAAAATGACCAATAAAAAATTTATAGATCTTTTTGGGGTGAATAACTTTAGTCTGTTAATCTTAGTTCGTACCTTGTGTCGTTTCTCAAAAAATTTAATTATTTAATTTTAAATGATATTTTTTACGATAAAAACAAACATTACGTGTCCTATCAAAAATTATTCATGAAAAATTTGAATGAGTTTTCGCTATTTTTTGGAAGAGCAATTTTTATCTTTTTTTGATAGCCTATGCCGTTTGTCGAAAAATTTAATAATTTTATTTTTAATGTTTTTTACGAATAAAACAAAAACTACGTATCATATAAAAAAATAATTCACAACAAATTTGTAGCTCTTTTTGAATAAGTATGTTTTGTCTAGTTGTTTTTTTGTCATAGTTTGTGTCGTATTTACAAACATTTAATATTTTATTTTTAGTGTAGTTTTTTACGAATAAGCCAAAAACTACGCATCCTACCCAGGCAGAAAAATGATATATAGTTTATATATAGTGCGAATTATTATATATAATATTCACTTGTTTTTTACGTTTTTTTACATGAAACAAATGAATATTATATATAATACTTCACACTATATATAAACCATATATAATTTTTCCGCCTGGGTATGAAATAATAAATTATAATACACATTTTTCTCTTTTTTTCTATAAGTAAGTTTTGTCTGATTCTTTTTTCTATCGTAGCTTGTTTTGGTTGTCCAAACATTTTTATTTTTTATTTTTAATGTTATTTTTTACGACTAAAAACAAAAACTACATGTCCTACCCAGAAGTAATTAATTAAAAATTTGTAGATCTTTTCAGGGCGCGCAATTTTTGTTAATTCATTTCTTTCGTATCTTTTATAATTTGACCGCAAAATTAAATTTTTTATTTTCCATTATTTTTTGTAAGATCAAGATTTGAATTTTCAGCTTTTCGACAAAATGCAAAAAGTTGTATCAAGTTTGTCATGTTCATGTGTCATGTTTTGTTTCGTTGTTGCATGAAAATTAAAAAAAAATGGGCTACCCTGCTGTACATTTTATATTTATAATCAAAATATTATAAGTGCTGACGTTATTTTGTCGACTAGGGTAATTAATTAATTAAACTCTAATGTTAAATTTTGTTGATTACTGTTTAAATAATTTTCTGAAGAAACGAGAAAAAATATGCCACTTGTGACAAGTGGCGTTCCCGGTTCGAATCCGGGCCATGGCATACTTTTTCTGGTTTCTTTAGAAAATGATTTGACCAGAAATCAACCAAATTTAACATAAGAATTTAATCAAAACATTATATTCATTGGAGTAATCACTATACGCTTCTGAACATTGTGAATGGGGATTGACTTCCAGGTAAATAAGCGTTAGAATTCCACGAATCTCGTTCGATCTCTAATCTCATTCCGTAGACGTGTCAATAAAACATGAATTTATCGCAGAGGCGAATCCCTTTGGAATTTTTTTTTACTGCAGATGGAATAAAAAGCATGTGGAAGATAATTTCGAATCTTACAGATTTTTTCAATTAACCAGAATCAAAATCCTCAGCGTTATTTTAATTAATTTCATATGGATTCAAATTATTCATTTATAAGTGGACGTGATAGTGGAATAATAACTGGGACAAAAAATTATGGATATATAGGGCATAGAAATATGAAGTATTAAAAATAAAACGGATTAATTTTGAATAATTTGTTCACTGTTGTAGAATCAGAGATTATTGCAGAAGTACTTCATCACTGAAAGCTTTAGTTGAACCAGAAATTACCTTATTCATAATTGTGACGGATAATCCACTATTTTTATATAAATTTAATTCCGTTTCTCACTTTTCGATATGGAAACCACTTCTATTAAAAATTCCTCCTTATGCGATTGATGCTTGTTTCCGCAAGCTTATATATTTCCATTAAAAAAAAAGGAATTCGCATTGAAGATCTTAAGTTGCCATATACTCAGTTTTTTAAGATCTAATTTGAAATTAATAATTAAAATTAGTATTGGAAATTAAAATTGGTAAAATTATTATCACTTACAAAAATATAAATATTATTACAAATGAAAAATTCAATATGAGAAATAAGTAATAAACTAATATTTAGAAAAGTGAAAAAAGATATTCGCTGCTAGGATAGTTTTTTTCTTAATACACTTTTTTCTGGCTGTTCCTTCATTCTTCTTCTCTGCATCGGAAATCAATTAAAGTCATTGGAATTTACGGAAATTGAGTTCAGTGTGAATAGTTCCTAAGAATAATAAGATTTTAAAGTCGTGTCTGAAAGTCGTTCTTAGGTAGCTTGCAAAATACAAAAATAAAATATAAATGCAACGATTCGGAATTGAAAATTCAATTGACTTTTCATTATTGGAAATTTTTGTATATATCATAAAAAAAATTATGTTACATTAGCGTTTTATACAGAAATTTGTTATTTTAAATCAAAAATCTGTCCTGAATTTAATTATAATGTATATTTATCAAAAAATTTGATTTATGCTCGCCAATATGGTAAATTTTTCATTTAATAATATTAAAGCTTTTTAACCCCGATTAGGGGTTGGAACTCAATATAATTTATATAAAATTTTTATTTAAAAAAAACCCAACACTTTTTAAAAATAATCTTGATGCGGCCACAGACAAGGACTAAAACTTAAATTAAAACTTCAAGAATTAAGAAAAAAAGAAATTTTAAACTTATCCTCAGTAGTTTTATTTCTTCTTCTTCGTGTCCGGGACAACATTATTGGACAAAACAATTATTGTGTTTTTTTAAATAAATGTAAAACATACATAAATTATATTAAGTTAGTTTGATTATTTATACATTGTAAAAATATATTATATTATTTCAGATAATAGATACTATGAAATAGAAAACTGTGGTAATAATATTAATTTTCTATTTATATTTCAAAATTTGAAAGGAAGAAATGAAGAATTGCGCGCTTAGTGCGCGTGTTTATTTCTTATAGTAATTTTAAGTTTTTAGCAGACTGTTTGCACATCACTCTACCTGGTTACGATAAATATAACATTCTAAAAGCTAAATGAACCTAATTGAATAATTTAAAAAGGATCTTTTAAAATTGACGAATAGAGTTGTTTCACAATTTTGGATAACATATTGTAAAGAGATCATTTAGAGAACAAAATGGTGCTAAATACGTTTTTATCGAAGAATATACATTTTTTAAAGATTACAAAAATATGTTTTGGAATACTGGAAATTTCCACCAAATTTTACTCTTAGAGAAATCTGATACTTTTTCATCAAGAATTTTTCATTAAAACTCTATAACAGCCTATCCTCGCAGAACTTGTATCAATTCCTATCCTACAAGTTTTCGGAAATTTCTGCATATTCGAGAAAAATCCTCTAGCTCCCAAATGTGAACATAATGTCAGAACTTAAAAATAATTTTTTTATAGCCTCATGTGTAAAAGAACGGAGGTTAAAATCAATTAAGAAATTACATTTTTAGTGAAAATTAATTAATGAAAAGCATTTTTGAAGAAGTTACAAAAAACGATGGACAATAAAAATTAATCAAGGGATTGAAAAAAACTGTACGTAATTTTTTCTTAGCTTTGTCTCTTAGCTTTTTTTTTAGTTTTGTTAGTTTCAGTCAACTGCTTCATTCTTATTGTCCGTAACTTTTTAAACTACTTCAGGAACACTTTGGCGTTTACTAAATTTTACTGGAAGTGTAGTTTATTAATTCATTTTAACCTCCATTCTTTCACACGAGAGGTTATAGAAAAGTGATTTTTAAGCTCTGACATTATTAGGAATTTATCAAATATAATGACATATATTGCTTAATCGATTTTTGTATAGACACTTTTATTTAATTTTTAATGATAAAAGTCAAAATTTAAAAATGAGCGGATGACCGAATTAATATTTATTTTTTCCATTTTTAAAAATTATCTACGTTCTGGAACATAGAAATAATTGCAGGTCCTGTGCCAAAAATGTTTGGTATACTTTAAATAAAAATATGAAGATAGAATGGTACAGGATTTCTAGATGGATAAAATTTGATAAAAATATCTGAAATTTCGGAAGACAGGATACGATACAAGTTCTTTGTAGGCAAGATTTGATAGAGGTCTAATGATAATCTCTTGAAGGAACAATACAATTTTGAGAATCTCTTAGTAGAAAAGTACAAGATTTTTTGATTGCAGAATTTGGTAATCATTTGAGAAATTTTCAAAGATAGGATTGGATACTAGTTCTGTGTGGTTAACATTTGATACAGGTACAATCGGAATTGCTTGATGAAAAAGTATAAGATTTTCCAACAGAAATAATTTAATAAGAACTGCTGAAACTTTGAAAGAAATGATGTGATAAAAGTTCTGTGTGAACAAGATTGTATAAAGGTTAAATATCAATCTCTTGATAGAAAAGTATAAGATTTCTCGATGGACAGAATGTGATTACAGTTTTTGAAATTTTGGATGATACTTTTAAGACACAAGTTCTGGGGGGATAATATTTAATAGAGCTTTAATGAGAATCTCTTAATGGAAAAATATATGCGACGGATAGAATTGGATAAAAACTTCCAAAGTTCTAGAACCTGGAGCTTGAAACAAGTCCAGTGCGAAAAAAATTTAGTAAAATTGTAATGAAAATATGATTATCGAACGGTATAGGATTTCTAGACAAGTAGAATTTGATAGAAATTTCTTAAATTTTGGAAGACAAGATATGATACAAGTTCTGTGTGGACAAAATTTGACAAAGGTCTAATCTACAAAAAATTAGATTTCTTGATGTATAGAATTTGATAGAAATTACAGAAATTTTGGAAGGTAAGATATGATACAAGTTATATTTGGACAATATTTCATAGAGCTTAAATGAAAATATCTTAATAGAAAAGTATAAGATTTCTCGACGAGTAGATTTGAATAAAATCTTGCAAGATTCTCTAAAATAGAATCTGGTATCATTCCTGTGCCAATAAAAAATGTCTAGATAAATATAATTCGACTGAAATTTTTAAAATTTTGGAAGATATGATATGATACAAATTATATGTAAATAAAATTTGATAAAGGTTTAATGAAAATCTCTTGATGGAAAAGTATAAGATGTCTCGACGGAATCCGTCGAGAAATAAAGTCTATCCGTCCGACAAATAGAGTTAAAGAAACTTCCAAGATTCTTCAATAAGAAATTTGATACAAGTTCTGTGCTAATAAGATTTGATAGCGGTTATATGAGAAACTCTGGAGAGAAAAATATATGAATTTTCGATGGATAGAATGCCATAGAATTTTTCGAAATTTTCAAAGATAGAATATACTGCAAGTTCTAGGTGGATAATATTTAATGGAGGTTTACTGACAATATATTTATAAAAAAGTATACGACTTATCGATGGATAACATTTTATAGAAATTTAAAAAGTTTTGAAAGGCAGAATAAGTTGTAAATTCTGTGTGCACAAGATATGATAGTCTTAATGAAAATCTCTTAATAGAAAAGTATAAGATTTCTCGTCGGTTAGATTTAAATCGGAATTTCTGCATTTAGATATGTCAAAATTTTAATAAGAATTTCTTGAGTGAAAAATCAGGATTTCTATATAGACAGAATTTCATAGAAATTTGAAAGATATGATTTGATACCAATGATAATAGAGGTTGCTAAGAATCTCTACTTAGAAAAGTATAAGATTTCTTGATTAGAGAATCTGATAGTATTTTTCGAAATTTTCGAAGATAGGATTTGATACTAGTTTTGTGTAGATAATATTCGATAGATATTTAACGATAATTGTTTAGAAAAAGTATAAGAATTCCGGGCGATAGTATTTTTGATAGAAATTGCCGAACTTTTCGAAGATAAGATGCGACAGAACTTTGATGTAACGAATTCGATAAAAATATCCGATATATTGGAGAAGAGGATTTAATACAAGTTCTATGTGGATAATATTTGATGAAGCTGCTATGAGAAGCTCTTGATTGAGAGCATAAAATATCTTTTAACAGATTAAATTGGATAAATAATTTCAGATTCTGGAACATTTAAGATCAGAATTTTATGCTATCAGGATCTTTTATTTCACAGGAATATGAAATACGAATGTTACGAACTCGAAATACATTCATTGGAAAACGTGATATCTATCTTTAGAAAAAACCCTATTATAAATTGAAAATTCCAGACAGAAATATTAACATTTCATCCATTCTTTAAACTTTTTTTAAATGTGGATATATCTCCATTATAAAGATTAAGAACATATTTTGGTCAGGCGTTCAATTTTTATTAAATTCAATTCCACACGTCTAATAATAAACTTCACACTGAATAAAAGAAGCATATAAATTAAAATCTTTACCTGAAAAAAATCGTCGATGTCAATAAAAACACAAACAAAACTGAGCCAGGATGACATTATGACAAACACATTTAGTACAGAGAAGGTAATATTACATCACATTTAATTATTTTTATTAGATACTGACTCATTATAGCTAGAGTTACAGCACGCATAAAAAGTTTGAAATGCTAAATGCTAAATTCCTGATGTTTTAAAAATCAAAATCAAAATTAATTAACGAAAGACCAAGCATGTTTGGATAGACCTGTATTATTATAACCGATTCTGCAATCTCTTTGTGTTCAGCTATTCGCGTTTTTAGTCTTTATTACTTCTTTTGAAATATAGTATTCTTTCATATTACATTTTTTAATAGAACTTCTAATTCTTCCTGACAAACCTTGTATATAAGGAAGCGTTAAGTTTTTATGATTCTTGTTTAGTGTTTCTAACCATTTTTCCTTTTCACTACTACTATAGTTGTTATAAATTATATGTTTCAATTCAAATACTGAACAGAGAAGGTTAGTATTTTAATACCAATTAGTAAGAATTAATTCATCATCATTCTCCTTAATCTCATGAGTAAATTGAACAAACTAATCAATGCTGTTGAACACATCGACAAATTTCCGAATTTTTAAATCAGAAATGATAGCAAGCACATCATCTACATAGTCTTCTAATCATTAAGTCTTCGAATAGGATCTTAGCTATGATTAGATATAAAACTAAGTTGTTAGAAACTGTTCTGACCGCAAAAAGTATTTCGTTTTTTGACATTTCTGTTAAATTTCTATAGAGATTTAATTATTCTTTTGCACATCCCATAGCCAAATCCAGAGGAATATTGTCAGACATGGACATTACATTTAGAAACAGCATAGAATGGGAAGAAGGAATTTTTGAGTGTTTTATTTTTTCTCTAAAATTTCAGCTATCTTTTATGAATGAACCCTTGGTACCTTGAACTCGTTTCAAAACTTTGGCTAAAAATTGCGATAATTTATAAGTAATTGAACCAAGGGAAGACACTATTAAGCTCCATTTTAAATTTGGTTTATGAACTTTAGAATGAGTATAAGCTCTAGGTAAATCGAACTTCTAAATTTCAATCGGTAATACACAGAAAAACGCTGGTGTTAAATTTGTTGCAGCTCAAATTTCATTGGGCTCCCAACGATCATTTGAGAGAGTTTTCAAGTCTCAAATTTATTCCTCTGAACGTAGGTGCCCATGTGGGCATCTAGGGGAAAGTATCATTTGGAGACTGAATTTTGGCTCATGCAGAGTTATGGAGTTCTGAACCGCGCCGTCAGCCACCTGAATACCTGACAAAGCAACTATTCGCTTTGCGATATTAGCCTAAATAATTGTTAATAAGGAAACCAATTAAAACAATATTTACCTAATTTCCAAATTTCTTACATTTAATCACTAGCTCACTTCACTTCGTTGAATACTGAGGGAATAACAATTGACCAAATGCATGGGAATCGGTTAATTTTTTGCTCTATTTTTCTAATATCTTCGTAGAAAGTAATTTTTCTGTATAAGTGCAATTGAAAAATAATTTTTCTTTTATAGGCACTATTTAATGCAATAATAAAATGATAATAATTTTCATTCATGCGTGCGTTAGGGCTGAGCGCTGGTTGTCTACCCTTTGAAGCGCGATTAAAAATTACATTGAAAAACAATTCTGGTAATTTAAATAAATAATTATTAAAATATACACACGAATGTATACAAATGGTGTAACTTTTGATTTCAGACAAGAAAAAAATGTATAACACATATATTTGATGAATAACAATTTATTTTCATTGAATTTGAAAGACTGACTAATACTTCTCAAAATATTTGTTAATAGATACATTTTTTTTAATACCATATGATATTTCAGCAGCTTGATATATAGAATCTAATTGCAGAATATAATAGTGATAATATTTGAATAATTCTAAAACAAAATTTCAGAATTGTTTTTTAATGTAATTTTGAATCGCGCGCCAAGTGCGGCCAATGAGCGGTCAGCCCTAACGCAAGCGCAGTAGCTCAGGTTGCCAACATTGGCATCCTTGGTCCACAGTACATACCGGAAAAATAAATCAAATCAGCTGGCAGGAAAAAGTTGGGATATGAAAGCCTCAATATGGTATTTTGACTTCAACCATCAGCTAACTTCACTTTGTTAAAAGCTGAGGGGGGAAAATGGATCAAAACTTTATTTCTGTAATATATTTGTAATTAATCATCATTAGTATTATTTTATTATTTCATTAAATAGTAATTAAAAAATAAAAACTATTTTTTAACTACACTTATACAGAAAAAATTACCTTTTACGAAGATGTTAGCAAAATAGGGCAACAATGAACTGAATCCCATACATTTGGTCCCTTATTTTTCCCTCAGAAATTTACGAAGTGAAGCTAGCTGTTTATTGAAGTGAAAATACCTAATAGGCTCTTATCTTATCAGTTTGTATGTTCCCGCCGCTATATTTGAAACATTGCAATGTTTCACGAAACTCCCAATGTGTCATGAAACTTTTCATCAGGCTAAAGTTTCATGCAAATTTACATCCCTACTCATCGCGAAAAACAAATTTCTGTTTTTATTATACAATTGTATTTACCTTATCTTTCATGCATGACACTAGTCACTGCAAGATTAGATATCTAAGATACCTTTAAACTTCCGCAGAAAATCTAGTGGAAATTTGTTCGAACGACCAGGCTTCAATTTCAATGCAGACGGTCACGACTTAGTTTTTACATCCCGGCTTTGGTGGTTTGAATCTCATATAGTAGGTTTTGACTAACCTAAAATATTGATATTACATCACGCTAAGTACTATTTTTATTCCAAGACTATTTAGTCGCTGGTAAATCAGAGGAAATAAAAAGTTAGGTAATTATTATTATAACTTACCTGCCTATTAACATCTGTTTCACTCAAATAACAACCGACAAAATGATCTTGACAGGTAACTTACAGTTTGTGGACGACAATTCACGTTGCACTGAATGAGAAAAAACAGTATCTAAATGATGCTTTTCCCCTAGATTCTCTGAATGAACCTGCGTGGTTCAAATTTGTTGCAACTCTATTGAACACCGATTTCAGTGTTCATTGGAGGATCGGCGATTTTCTGTGTACTTAATATAATATTATCGGTAATTTAATTGTTTATGAACATAGTAATTATTATGGTGCCTAATAAAAATCTAATTACATTTTCCTTCTTTTGCAGGAACCAAACTAGTTTGACATTTTTCATATAGAGATCCATTGCTCAACATTTCTACGACATCTGCTGTATAATCTTTTGTATTTGCAGCTATTGTAATGCCACCTTTATCGACTAAGGTATTATCTTTAAACTTATTATTTTCTTTATGTTTAAAAATTAATTTCGTAATTTTTTTTCTAATTTCTTGTTTTTTGGATCTATCTACAGTTTGGATGCAATTTTCATTGGAAGCAATGATATTGTTAGTAGCTAGTTGGTTTGATTTAAACGGAATTCCAAATTTATTGCCTAGTAATAGTTTTTCGATTTAAAAAAATTTTATAAAAAGAGTTATTTCGGGTTTCACTCGTGTAAAAAAGCCGAATTGTTTGGCGACGTTTCGTGAACAAAGCAGTTTACATCTTCAAGGCTGACCTGAAACTGAGGTATCAGGTCATGTTGTTCTTAGGTATACTCTCTACGATGCCTGTGATTGGCCAGAGCGCCCCACCGTGGGGACTGGTAGAACTTGATTGGCCCATCAAAAAAAATTGTCAAAAAAAATTGTTTGATCTCACCCCCTATTTCGTTCTAATGACCAAAAAAATTATCTCCACCAAACTTGAGCGAAATCGGTTAATATTAACATGCGGCCCAACGTACACAAAAGATATCATGTAATTAACATGGGGAAACGTGCCGTAAAATTCAAATGCAGTTAATTTTTGAATAATTCATCGGAATCCTTTAGCTTTTTACAAAAATTACAATTTCTACCATTAATAACAAAATTTCGTCAAAATTCTTGAAAAAGGCATATTTATTTATTAGAAAGCACGTGATAACAGTCAAAATTAGAAATTTTGAAAAAATTAAAGATGGCCGCTCAAATTGTTTTTAAACTCATTATTTTTTTGTTTGTCGGGGACAAATTTTCAGTTGACAATTAAACTGCTACATTATTGCAAAAGAAACCACATATTTCGTAATGTACAAAAGTCACAGTTTGGAAAAATCAACATGGCGCCTTATGAAATACTCAAAGCTCGTATTTTCTATGCTTTTCGTCCAAAGATCTTCAAATTTTGGAGAAAAATCAATTGTTTTGTAACAAAGTGTATTGTTGGAAGTAGATTTCAAAATTTTCACTAAATTAAAAATGGCACTTAATTACTATTTTCAATATTTACATAATTTTTACAAACTTAAACAAAATATCAAATACATATGCGGAAAGGAATTAGGGATTCTCAAAACCACTTGCGTGAAAAATTCCTAAAGCTGCAGTATACTGGGATTTTTTTTCTTAAATAAATTTGAGAACTTCACCGAATGGTCGGAAATGTTCATTTTTTATTGTCATATTATTAGCCAATCTTTGAAACTTTACAAAATGTTTTCAGTTTTGAGAATTACTAAATCCTTATTGAAATTGTATTTTATATTTTGAATAAATTTGTAAAAATTATGTAACTTTTTGAAAATAGTAATGATGCGCCATTTTTATTTTAGTGAAAATTTCGAGATCTACTTCCAATCATTCATTTTGCAACAATACAATTGATTTTTCTTTAAAATTTGAAGATCTTTGGACGAAAGCATAGAAAATACGAGATTTTAATTATTTCATAAGGCCCCATTTGAATTTTTTTCAAATTTTGACTTTCATGCATTACGGTTTATGTTTGCTTACAATAATTTAGCCATTTACTTGACACCTGAAAGGTGGTCGTCGAGAAACAAAGAAATAATGAATTTGAAAAACAAAATTTGGGTAAAATTTGGAAATTGTAATTTTGGCTCCGTGGAGATAACTTTTTTTTGTTATTCAACAAAATAGTTTGTGTCATTGGACACGAAAAATTATAAATCCAAAATTCTAGACAGAAGTCTGAAAATGAAACGAATTCTAATATGATCCGTTTAAAATCGAATTGTTTATAATTAATTAATATTTGAAAGGCTTCCCAAGCTGGTGGACATCGATCTTACTTGATATCAGCAAGTAGCTATCAAGAGATCCTTTATTCCACTTGAGCATTGCAATCGACCACAAAGACACCAGTGTAGTGGGATTTAATTTATCGAATTCTCGGCCAAATACGGAGATAACAATGCTTCCCCAAGACCACATAGTCAACCCAGAAGCTCGTTACTCTGGATTTTTCGATTCTCGGGCATCTCCCTATTTTTCTCTCTTCGTTTTTCACATTTTATTTTCTCCTTTCTCAGTGTCTGGGAACCATTATTATAACGTTATCCTAGTAAAGTTTACTCGACAGTAATCGTTTTCGTAGGTTTCCTTTATATTCGAGGCTTCATCACTATCATTTTTTAGTTTTACGTGCAGAGTTCGGAAGCTAGAAGCGAGAGTGTCGTCTACTAACTGGTTCGAACTCTGGCATAAAGTGGATCATCGAAGTTTGATGTTGGAAAGCACCTCTTCAATCAGTTCTGTATGTTTGACTTGGGTAAAGAGTTGCCCGAGTTCAATAATTGCCTTCAATCGCGGGCACATAATCCAAGTAGTTCGAAATTCGAATAAAGATCTAGAGTAACAAATAACCTCATCTGGAAGTTGGTGTTTGTTGAAACTGAGATTTTATTTTCTTTCCTCTTAAAAGAGAACAGTAAAGTTCCAGGTGGAGAATTTATGAGCACTTTCTGCGGATTCTATGAGTATTATGGATTTTTGCGCTTAACGAGAAGGACCATTTGCATTTTCAAATATTGAAATTCATTCTAGATTCTTCATTTCAGAATTATTTTTTAAATTAAATTCCCTTTCTGCAATGCTAATACTTTTACTAGAGAAAGAATATTAATTTTCGCTTTAGATCTTTAACTTTAAATAAGGTTGATTCTTCCATAAGGTATCTAAAACTTTTAATATTAGTTCAGCTTGAAATTAAGATCTTGAGAATCTCTGGGATACCTACTATTTGCCTGTGGTGAAAGCTACAGTCGATTTAAATGATTCAAGATGATTTAATGGTTTTTCAGCTTAAAGAGGGTATTTGTGTTTAACCTATTTCAAAATTCATCGTTTTGTTAAGATTAAACTGCTTTGATTTTTGTAGGAATAGAAATATTTTGTTGAACACTGCTTGCTTTTTTGCGAAAAATAATTTTGATGATTGAATAAGTCCATTTTTAGTTGAAAATTCACCTTGCTCAACTGCTTTTAGTTTAAAATTAAAATGTTTAATGTTTGAAATATCAGCTATTACATTCTTCGTTGAAAATTCATTTTTTTCATATTCAACTACTTGGTGAAAAGTTTAACTACTTTCTCAAAACTTCATGTTTTTTGTTAGGGAATAAAATTACATAATTTTAGTTTAAAATTCGAGTTATTGGTTCACATTTAATGTACTTTAGTAAAAATTCGTATTTATTGGTAGAAAATAACTATTGCTAATTAAAAATTTATCTTTTTTGTGCAATTTAATTATTTTTGATTTATTAGAAACTTTTTTCTTGGGTTGCCGTAAATAAAAGTTTCTTTATTTAAAATTGAAATATTTTTGGTTAAATATCAGCAATTGGATTTTTGTGTGAGAATTTATCTTTTTCATAGAAATTTTAAGACTTGGTTAAAAGTTTAACTACTTTTGTTGAAAATAATTAATTTTTTTTTGAAGTGTGAGCAATTTACTTGAAGATTTATTTGTTTGGTTGTAAGTTTAATTATTGTAAAAAATGAGTTTTTCGTTGAAAATAATTCATCTCTAGTTGAAAATTTGTACTTATTGTTTGAAAATTCTTTTATTTCATTAAAAATTCGCCTTTTTGAAGAAAATCGGACTTATTGGTGGAATAAAACAAAATAATTCAACAACTTGGTTGAAAGTGGAACTTTTTAGCCTAACTTTTACGCAATTTTAATTTAAAATACATCTCTTTGGTAAAAAATTTAACAACTTTGTAGAAAATTTGTTATATTTTGTTTAATAATTAATTCCGTAATTTAAAATTAAACTAATCCATTTTTTGTGAAAAGTTGATACTTTTTAATTAAATCTTCAACCATTTAGTTGCAAATTGATCTATTGTGTTAAGAATTCGTTTGTTTTAGTAGAAAGCTCAATCAGTAGGCTAACTGTCGAACTAATTTGTTTAAAATTTGAGTCACATGTTAAAAACAAATTTTTAGCTGAAATTTCATTTTTGTTTAATTAATTTTTAACTATTTCAGTTTTTCTTGAACATGGATCTTTCCCAGTTATTGTTTTCCTATTTAGTTAAAAAGTCTATGCTTAAAAATTAAGGTCCTTTTTTATGTAAAAATTAATTTTATTAATTTGAAATTGGAATATTCTATTCTCGGTACAAAATTTAATTTTTCTAGTTCAAAATTGATGTATTCTGTTAAGAATTCGCCTTTTCGCAGAAAATGAAACTACTTTTTTGTATCTTGAACTATTTTGATAAAAATAAGTTTTTTTTATGATACTTTATTTCATTGAAAACTCATGACTTTGTTTAAAAATTCATCTATTTTGTTGAGAAAGCAAAACTTTTACACAATTTTTTTAAAATGAAAGATCTAACTAAAACAGTTTTTCTGAAAATTGAATCTTTTTATTTTCCAGTTCGACTATTCGATTAAAAATTCTTGTATTTCATTTGATAGTCTTCTTTTTAGATCTAAAATTAATCTTTTTGGCTGAATATTTACTTTTTGGTTGTTGAAAATTTAACGTTTTTTAGTTTAAAAAAATGTTGTGGTTAAGAATTGATTCTTTTTATTGAGGTTTTAACTATATTATTTTTGTTTCAAAATTAATCTTTTTTAGTAGAAGGTTCAACTGTTTAGTTTGAAATTTTAATATCTTTTTGAAACTACATTTTTTCTTTGGTTGAAAATTAAACCGTTTTTTTTCAATTCAAGTTTTTGAATGAAAAGTATTGTATTTGATTAAAATTTTTTTTTTCATGGTAGAAAAATAATCTTCTCGGTTGAAGATTTTTTACGCTTAACTTCTCATAAAGGTTTTATATTTTTTTTGACACGACTATCCCCTTCTTTAATGAGGTACAAATCATTCTTCCTTTTTGTTACATAAGCTCGAACTACACAAATGAAATTAAATTTAAAAGACTAAATTACTAACAGCGTAGGTAATAATTTTCAGCTCTTCCCTTTTATAAATTCCCTCTCCCTTTTTGACTTTCATGAACCTACATTCCTAAATCCTATCCTACTTCGCCAGGTTCCCTTTGGTTCTAATTATACCATCCAACCCAATGTATACGAGATTCACGGCCGACCGATCTCGAGAGATATCGAGATCCCTTCGACCAAGAAATTAAAGCTCTGATCGTCCACTCCCTGGTTCGTTTATATGCTTCGTTTCGCTTCCAGAAAGTTATTAGCCCGATCCGGATTAAGGTGTGGGAGTCACAGTAGAGATTCGAATTCTTTTGGGTTCCCGTATTAAATCTTTACTCACCCACGGTGGTATATCGTACACCTACTCGTACGGCCCATTTCCTTTTATTTTCGGTTTGATGTTCCAATTTGAACCAATTATGCAGCTTTTATGTGTCATACTTTTTAAACTTCATCACAAAGACCTTGGCTATTAATGGACCCAAGTGGGGAACCTTACATAACGGCTTCGTGAGGTTCTTCGCTTGGGGTGATTGCTAGAGAGATTGATCAGCAACCTGGGTCAGAGCAGTGTTGCGGAACGAACGTGTTATTTACATAAATAGCACGAGAATTCTGTATCAATCTGAAAAATCTCTATCCCATCCACACACTACTCCTTTCCCCTGCCGAGTGAGTCACGCCTACCCCGAAAGGGAAATGGCTTAATGGTGTAATAATAATAATAATCAATGTATAATATTGAATTGCCGGATCGAATAAGGGCACAAACTTATTTCGCCGGGAGAGGGAAGGCTCCTGGAAGCTTTCAAAACATTTTCAAATTTTAATTTTTAATGACTATATCTAGATGTATAATTTTATTGCTCATCTTTTTTCTTCCAGGCACAAATGTGTAGCTTTTTTAGTTTTCTAATTAGAGCCCAAAAAATGGCGTTTTTAAAAATCAATTTTAATTCGTTTTTCACTTCAACTCAAGGTCAGTCAGTCAGTTTTTCAGATTTTTGAATAAAATTTTCAGAGAATATTGTTCGAAATGTCCTTCTACTGATAAAGTAATAGAATTAAAAAATTTATTTAAGAAAAATTGTTGTTAATTTTTTCTTGTGCGTGGCGCTTATCGGACTTCTCTAACTTCCAGTGTTTCGTTTATCAAGCGAATTTGAAGTAATAAAAAACTTCCAGCAGGAACGTTGTTAACAACAGCACAAAGAAGTTTTCTGAAAAATTTCAGCGTAATCTAATTGATATTCAATAAAGTATTAACGTCTTAAGTTGATAGCGGCTAGGGGACTCGCGCGCAGGCAGTACCGAGAACCTCAGATATGATTTATAATACAGTTTATTTAAGCGAAAAAAAAAATCAAGTGATTATGTAGTATCAAAGTATTATTCAGTAACTTAATTTATTCATTCAATGTTATGCCCAGAAATATTAGTATTATGCCAAGAAATACTAACGCTTTATTACAACAGGAATGGAAAACAATAGTATATTGCTCAACAAGGGGTGAAAGGCGACAATTTCACGAGTGTGAAGTTAGCTGCCCGAGCGAAGCGAGCGCAGATATAACACGAGTGAAATTGTTGCCTCGCCCCGACTTGTACATACACTTTTTCATAAAAAATGTATCGAAAATTTGACTTGAGATGCCTTCAACTTCTTTGCGTCTCATCAAAGTTGTAATTCTTTGTAAATACTTAGACAGTGACAGATATAGGTTAGAATTACAGGATTCTCAAAACGATGTTCGATAAGAGGGAGAATGGCTGCAGACAACTGCAGATAAAGTAGAATGTATATACTTTTGATACCGGTTACGGCGTAAACTTACTTTCGCAGTCGTCTGTTTCTACTTTCTAGTCTAGGGTTGAAAACACAACGTTCGACCTGCTACTGGGGCATCGAAAGTCAAATTTTCGATACATGTGTTATGAAAATGTACTTTCTCGATCTTTCACTTTTTTTCAATTCCACGAATTTGAAGGATTGAAAAATTCGCGGAATTAAGAAATCGTTGAATCTCAACTGTTCGATGTTTATGTTTTGTGTTACTTTTATTTAGTTTATCTTAAAAATAGAATCATTCTATTGTATATAATATTAAATGAATAAAAATATCAATTAATAGTTAAACTTTTAAACAAAGAGATGAATTTTCAACTAAGGATATAAATCTTTAGAAAAAAAATAAACAGATGAATTTTTTAATTTAAAAGACAAATTTGTAAACAAAATAGTTGAATTTCTGTTAAAAGATATTTCAGCTGATTTTTCATGATCGAAATATGAATTCTTAAACAAGTAATAAGTTTCTATGGAAAAAATTGAATTTTCAATCTAATAATATGATTTTTTTTACCAAAAAGAATGAATTTTCAATAAAATGGTTTAATCCTCTATAAAGTAAATGCACTTTTATCCCACAAGAATAAATTTCTCTTAAAACAGATAAATTTTTATCATAAAATTTAAAAAAAAATTAAGTAGAATTTTTGTTCAAAAAAGATTCCAGTTAACTTTTTAAATTATAAATATAAAAAAATAAGTTTCTAGGAAACAATCGAATTTTAAATACAAAAAGACGATTTTTCTTAATTAAGAAAATATGTATATATGTATGCAATTTTTTAAACATTAAAAATGATCTTCAATGCGTATTTAAAATATTCAACTTTAGTCTATAAATTATTCTAATTTATATTTATTTACCGAGGGCTCACTGTCTTGTCCCTTTTTATATTTTTTCTGCTTAAATTTAAACTCAATTAATAGAACCCAAGAGGAATATCCAATTATTTTTTATTAGAAGTTCATTCTTTTTGGTGGAAAAGTCGACTATTAAATTTTTGATAAAGAATTAATCTTTTTTGTTTGAAAATTGTATTGTTGGTTTAAAGTTAAATTTTTGTTGTTGAATATTGATCAATTTTGTTAAATAACTATACTTCTTGGTTAAAAATGTAATTGTTTGATTAGAAAATTCATCTTCTTGGTTTGAAATTTCAACTATTTAAATTGCATTTTTTTCTTTCAAGGCTACAAACTTTTCTTGGACTGACGATTCAACTATTTAATTGAAAATACATCTTTCTCGTTTAAAAGTCAATATCTTTCTACACACTTAGGAAAATGTTTGATTGAATCAAAAAACTAAATTTGTTAGAATTCATATAATTGAATCAGAAAAATTTTTTGCTGCAATTAAAAAAAGTTTTATTTAATTTTAAGCAATGGAAACTATTTGCCTTATTGAATGAAAGAAATAATTTGTTTAGTAGAATTTGTTTTATTTAAACAAAATATTGACTCTTATTAAACAATGCATTTGCTTAAAATATGTTTATTCGAATTCATAAAAATATTTGTTTGATTTAAACAAAAAAAAAAGTACAAATCAGTACTACAAAGTGCCGCTAGGCGTGATAAAGCGCTGCCGGCGGTTCCTAAGCAACTAACCTAGAATCTGAATTAATTTATCATGTGATTTATTTGATGGCATTGGTATTTTTTCAGTGTTGTATTATTCTGAAGGTTGTGATTTACTGTAAAATCTTAAATTAGTTGAAAAATGGAGGAAATATTTCTATTTTAGGAATTACTTGAATTGTAGGGCGTTTACCTTGGATATAATTGAAGATTTCGAATGTAAGTCTTTTTCAATACTAACTTCCTTTCTTTATAAAGTTGATTTATGACATCAATTATGTTTTTTTCTATTATAATTATCATTGTATAATTAAAAGCAGGAGCACTTATATATACATTCAATTCAAATGTCTACCTCTGGTTCATTTCCTATTATTCTAATTTATGATTGTTTTATTTAGAAATGAGAAGCACAGAGTTAACAATTAACCAGAATTAAGCTTCGGAATGAATACGTGTTTCTGGTTTTACATATACAACGATAATTATGATTAAGAATAAATATATTATCGATCTTATACATTATTTTTATAAAGAATGCTGAATTTTAAGGTTAAGTGTAAAAGAAAGATTTACTTCACTTGAAGAAAGTCTATAATTAATTGAAAAAATATATATTTAATGCAAACAAGAACCATAATTATTTTAAACAAGAGATTTATTTAAGTAAACCAAAAATGTATTTGAATCAAACAAATAAGGATAAACAAAAAATGTATTCGAATTAAACAAACATTTGTTTGACCCCATATTGAAAAAATAATTTGTTGAATTCAAACAAAAATTTTTCTGAGTGTAGAAATATTATATTTTTCGATTGAAAATGCTACTATCTGGTTAGGAATAAATCATTTTGAATTTAAAATTAAGTTTTTTGTTAACATTTAAATTTTCAGGTTGCAAATTCAACTTTTTTGTAAAAAATTCGTAGTCTCAAGAAAAAATCTTAGTATTTAGCAGATAGTTAAACTGTTTGTTTAAAAATTCAACAATTTAGTATAAAATTTAGCTATTTGGTACACAATTTAACTTTTTTGTACAAAATTCTAATTTTTTAAACAAAATTTGATTCTGTTTAAAAAAATTCAAAATTCAAATATCCCCTTTAAAAAATGTAGAAACGTAAAAAAGGTAAAGTAAAAATATACAAATAAAATTTGGGCTGAAATCACATCCATATTTCAAAATATTTAGTTTTTAAATGTATGTAATTTGTTAAAAATTCGTCTTTTAATGAGAAAATTAATCTTCTTGATTGAAAATTCATCTATTTAGTTAAAAATATATATATTTTGTTGAAAACTTTTCTGTTTGGTAGAAAATTAATCTTGTTGGTTCAGAATTCACCTATGGATAAAAATTGATGTATTTTGTTGAGAAATTATCTTTTTTGGTGAAAAATTAATCTTCGTGGTCAAAAATACATATTTTTGTTTCAAATATAAACATTTGGTGCAACGTTTCACTATTTTGTCAAAAGCTAATCTTGACTTGAAAATTCAATATCAAAAAAATTTTCTTAGTTGCTTGAAAAATCTTTTTAAGTTAAAAATTCTTTTTTTGGTTTAAAAATAGTGTATTTAGAGTCATATTTTTGGAAATTGTAGCAAAATAGTAAATAATATTCTGATAAATAATTCATCAATTAACTCTTTTTTTCAAAGTTTGAAAGCCTCTGAATATGAAGCATTTCGAACTATAATCTCGACTGAAATATATCATATTTTGAATATACTAAAAATCAATCAAAATTCCAATTCTAACCCCAATCTTTTATGTCAAAATATAGAATCCATCAAATCTAAAAGTAAGAAAATGCATTCCTAAAAAATGTTAATGTAACAGAACCCGCTGGATAAATCACGTTTCGGACAATTGCCGGTTTGACCAATGAATGATTTCTTTTCCCAGAAAAAATCTCCTAAGAAGTAGGTATGTCGCTCTTCCGAATGAATTCCTTCAGTGCCTTATTAATCGTTCGGAAGAACCTTTTGCTGATGCCGTGTATTTAAAGGGACTTTTATGGGTCCCAAGGAGCATTATTGAAAGTTCTACCGACCTGGATTCTTCGAGTTAAAACGAATAGGATAGGGTTTCTTTCACACCAACACTAGTCAGTAGAATCTAGCTACACTTTACCACCCAAACCCCACCAGCATGTATCTAGTATTTGAAAGAAATTCGCCTGCGAGTTTCTAGCATCGGTCACTCCCACGCATTCACGAGGTAAAGACTTTCCAAGTGCTTTTCCAAGCATCTCTTCATTGAGTCCTTCGGAAGTCTTCTCACTCGTAAAAGAAATCTCTGTAAAGTCGTTTTTATTGTTGCGATTTCTCGATTTAGGATGGTTAATAAAATCAAGATTGTCAATGAAACAAGCCACTGCAGAATTAATTTGCCTATTTAGTTTAACAAGGGTTTCGTAGCCTAATAGGATGTAAATAAGTCTTTCCAATCTCCCCTTTCATACTTTCCCTCACCTACTTCCTCTACATTTTACTACTTCTTCCCTTCTTATGGTCTCCTCTTATCTTCTCTTTTTCTCCTCTTCTCCTCTTCCTCCCTTCTCCTCTTCTCCTCTTCTCTTCTTATCTTCTTCTCATCTTCTCTTTTTCTCTTCTTCTCTTCTCCTCCAGTTCTCTTCTTGACCCCCTTCTTCTCTTCTTTTTCCTCCACTACTTCTATTTACCCCTTCTTCCGCTCTCACACTTCAACAGTTGGGTTTCCCTTCCTTCACCAAAATATTCCTCATATACTCCCCGTCCACCTTACCACTCTCCATCATTCCACCAAAATTTCTGGTCACTTCCCATCACTTCCACTAATTCCGCTCCCCTTACTTCCTTCAGTTCCCACAATTGTGAATTGTTAGTTGTGGGTTGTGATTTGTGATTTGTAAGTTGTCAGTTTGAACTATTTAAACATGGACCCTCTTACCTCCTTTTTAGGAATTCTTAAACTTTTTTCTGTTTTCAGCAAACTTCCTCTTTTTCTCATTTTTTCACTTAAATGTTGTCAGATTTAAAAGAACCCTATTTTGTTGAAAAGTTATCTTCTTGGTTCCAAAATTTATCTCTTTCTATAAAAATTTTACATTTTTAATCCAAAGTGCTGCTTTCTATTAACAAATAAATCTGTTTCAAAATCAAATTAAATTTTCTGTTAAAACTCCCATTTTCGAGTTGCAAATTCATCTGTTTACATTCTCATCCTAATGAGCAGGTATTGGTTTTATGTAAAATTTCACTTTGTCGGTTTTCATCAAATCTCTACGTTTTGAGACCCACTGGATAAAAATTCAAAAAGTGAGCGCATTTTCAAAATTTTTGAAACCACATATTTTCAAAATTTAAAAATTTTATCTACGGTTATTCATAGTTGAAAATTCCAAATTGATCGTACCAAAAATAATGAAAAATCCATAAATTCCATTTTTTCGTCAATCTATGCAAGATACGGATAAAATGAATAAGCTAAGATTGCGCGCCCTGGAAAGACCTAAAAATATGTAATGAGTTACTTTTCTATAGGACGCGTAGTTGCTGCTTTTGCCGTAAAAAATAACATTCGAAATAAAAATATTAATTTTTTTTTGAAAAAACGACATAAGGACTAATTAAAATTAACAGACAAAAATTGTTCGCCTTAAAAGATCTATATACATTTATCATTAATCATTTTTCGATAAGACGAGTAGATTTTTTTCCAATTGTAAAAAATAAGATTAAAAATAAAAAAATTAAATTTTTGGAAAAAGGACAGAAAAGACGAAAGAGGGCAAAGAATCCTATATAGGACCCTATATAGGTTTCTGTATTGGACCATATACAGATGCACAATAGTTTTTCTTTAATCGTAAAAAACAAAATTAAAAACAAAAAAAATTATAAAAACAATTAAATAAGAATTAGTATGATTCAATTTCTATGCATATTATGAATTGTAATGATATAAATTGATTGAAATGATAGACGTTTCAGTGCAGCTTAGAATACAACTTAAAGAAAAATGCATACAAAATGTATTATATTTGATATAAAAGTGTTGTGCATAATGCAGAAAAGTTGAAATTTTGGACAGAATCGAGTGCGAAGCACGAGATACGTGATGAGAATGTGTTCGTTAGAGCCGAAAAAGCTTTAACAAAAGAGAGTTCACAATCTAAAAATTACAGTTGTCAGTCCTTTGAACTTTGATTTTAAAAGGTCTGTGCACGAATGCGGCAGAAATGCAAAGACCGAGCGCGGAGTGCGGTTGCCATCAGTCGCGTGGCATAGGTGCGCTCAAGCTCTTGAGCTGAAACTTGCGAGCGAAGTGAGCCGCGCGCCAGCGCGCGATAAGATTGTGTTGGGCGACGGGCAGATTAAAAAAATTAAATTCTCAGTTTTGGTAAAAGAATTTAACTATCTAGTATAGGATTCAACTATTTGGTTGAAAATAAAAATATTAGAAATCCTTCTTCTTTTATTTAAAAATTCAAATATTCACTTTACAAAAATTAGAAACAAAAGAAATATAAACTAAAAATATTAAAAAAAAGTTTATGCTGGCATCACATCCATTTCTCAAAGTATTTAGTGAAAAATGTATGTAATATATTAAAAATTCGTGTTGTTTGGAAGAAAATTAATCTTCTTGATTAAAAATTTATCTATTGAGTCAAAAAATGATTTTTTTAAAAACATTTTTCTTTTTTGTAAAAAAATGTATTTTATCGATTTAAAAATTCACCTCTTTTGTTAATAATTGATGTATTTTGTAGAATTATTGAGCTAAAATTGGTTGAAATGTTAATTGGTAGTCGAAAATCAATTTAAGAATGCGAATTTATTCTCAAGTTTTGTAATCTTGCAAAATTGAAAAATGTCTCTTTTTTTATTCATATTTTTTTCCGAAATTTCATGAAATAATTTCAAATGTTTTGTAATCTTTTTTTATATTTTCTTAGAATTAATTTTTTTTAATCTTTACAAATTTTCCCAGGATTCTCAAGATAAATAGTACTCCTTTTTTTAACGTTTGAAAATTCCTCGAAATCTTGAACTGTAATACTTGTATATTAAAGATTCGACCATTGGTTAAAAATTTATTTTTCTAGATTGAAAATTAAACTATTTGGTCGAAAGTTTAACAATTTTTTTTATTTATTGTTTTCTATTGAAAATTAAAAAATTTGTAGGACATTCATCTCTTCGGGCTTAAGGGTCATCTGTTTTTTTAGAAAAATTGACTTTAAAACTTTAAAATTCAACTATTTGGTTGGATGTACAATTTTTGATGGGCGAAGTTCAATCTTTTTTAATGAAAAATTCTACAATTTGTTTTAAAATTAATTTTTTTGGTCGCTATTCAATTATTTTATTGTGAACTATTTTTTTTTAATTTAACTTTTAGGGCTGGAAATCCAACTGTATTCTCTAAAATTCGTCGTTTTGGCTTAAACGTTTAACTATTTGTTTTAAGAATGCAACCGTTGTTGATTGAAGTAAAATAGTTTTTAAATTTAAATTCTAACATTTGATTGAAAATGAAATTTTTTGCAAGTTTACCTACTTTATTTTAAATCCATCTTTTTGGCTGTAAATTTCAACTATTTATTTTCAAATACAAGTATTTGGTTAAGAGTTAATTTTTCTTGTTGTTGAAAATGCATCTCTTTCAATTTAAAACAAGGATTTTTTGTTAAGAATTCAATGATTTTCTTGAAAATTTAATTATTTTTTTAAAAAGTTATATTTTTTGGTTGAAATAAATAAATGCATTGTTTTTTAATTTCGATCTAAGATAGTTAAATTCAGTTGAAAAAAGATTACCTGTAAAAATGTTACAGGATTAAAATGTTGGGCTTTGAATATTAAGGCCAGGAAAAATGGAAAATTGGTCAAGGAAAAATCAGGAAAACGTCTTGAAGTTTTGTAAATAAAATTTGTTGATCACCTTGTTGTGAAGAAAAATTATTATAAATTATTATTTGAACAAAAAAAAAATAACTAGGCAATACCACAAAACGTGTTTGTAAAAAATAAAAATATTACATCTGACTTTTGATTATTTCATAAATATAGATATCACAAAATTCTCACACCAGATTCCCATTTCAAATTTTCGATGAATTTTAATGTGCATATATTTTCATTAGATTTTAAGTAAATATTTGCATTTCGAAATTGGAAACCGCACATCTCTATCTCAAAGTTACAACTTCCTGCCAATTTTTTGATGAAAATGACCTAATTATTCTACGGAAATATTACCACTATTGCCTTTTGCTGAGAATTACATTCGAAAGATAAATTCCATTATTTTACTTTAATCTCAGCATTCCATAATATAACTTTGTCAAACTATTTCAATATGAATAGCTCAATTACCTTGAGAGTTTTTATAAAAAAAGTCCAATTCTTATATAAGAAGTGATTATAAAGTGGTCTTTTAAGCGACCCCCTCAGAAAACTTTTTAGTTTTTATTTCCTATTCCACTTTCCACCTTACACTCCGTCATGGGATTATATTGGACGGATAATGAGTTCTAGAGGGTCACATTTGATCTTTTTTTTTGTCTGAGCATACTAAGTAGCAGAAAATGTAATTCAAGTTAACTGCGCACAAGCTCTTTGGTCCAGCAAAAAATTCAACAACAGTTCGACCGCTGAAGATTTTAAAAGTAAAAAAAAAATATTTTTAACAAATTGAGGCTTCCTTAAACGATTTCTATTTTATACGGAAAACAGAAAAAGTGTATAACTGTTAATTATTTTGATAATCGAAAATAGAACTCTGGGGAAAAGTATGCATAATTAATTTATAGCCCATTTATCCATTTTATTTAAAATAAGTTTTAATCATATTTAATTTTTTGCATACAATTATAAGGCAATATCTTAAAAAGGCAACTAATTGACAATTAAGAAAAAAATCACGTTTACAATTTCATAATAGGTCCTTCTTATTGTCGCAATAGTTTTTTTTATTAAATTTTACTATTTTTTAATTTTTCCATTTTTACAAAGCAAAAATGTTGTTTTTCACTAATAAATTAGGAAATATCTTAAATAATCTAATTAGTAATTTTTAACTAATCTTTAGAAACTGTGCTAATCAAAACTGTAAAATTTCTAGTTTATTTTTATTCCAAGCACATCATTTTTACAAATTTTGCTGAATAATAACTGAAACTTTCTATGCAAAATTGGAAAAAGTACATCTGAGAAAAAAGTTTGAAAATCGAGAACAGAACCCTATTTTAAAGTAGCCATTAAAGACCTCGAAGTCCCCTTCTATTTATACTATTGTCACACCATTGCATGATTTTATTAAATGTTATTTATTTTTCACGTCTTACATTTTTATAAATTTTCTCAATTAATATATACAGTTCTCAGTAAATTCAAATATTTTAAATCAAGAAATTATAGTGGCTTGTTACTTTTGAATTAGAAAATATCTCAACTAATCGAATTAATAATGTTCTACTAATCTTTGGTCGCTCGTTTTTTGTTAATGAAATCTGTAAAATTTGGCTAGCAAGGGGAAAGCCGGGTGAACAAGAAAAAAATAAAGGCAATTAAATGTTCAGTCAGCTATTTGAGAGCATACAATCAAAATCAAATTTTCACAAAATTTCAAACCGTTCGCCACTATATCGGATGAGGTATGGGGGGGACGTCAAATTAAATGCTTTTCTCTTATTCATCTATTCGAAAAGTTTAGAACAATCCCCAGAACTTTTTTCAATCATTCCCAACGTGAATATTTTTTTCGAAAAAAATCTCGTTGGGTAATTCAAACTCAAAAAAGTTTCCTAATTTTTTTTCTGAATTTTTTGTGCATTTTTTTTCGTGATACACAAAGGGCTATTATTGTGCATTTTTTCAGATTTTTAAATATGGGGGATTTTAGTGTGAAAGATTACAAATGGTAATTTTCATATTAGGGTTGTCCAAATTTATATCTGTAAAAATTGAACTTTTGATTTTTGGTGATAAACCCACTCCCTAAATGTTTCTTTTTTTTGTTTTGAAAAAAGAATAGTGCATTTTTTTCAACGTTAAATTGTGCCCCTGGGCTTTTGGAATTAACTTGGGGTTTTGATTGGGAAAAGTTCGATTAAAAAAAAAATGGAAAAAAGAAATATTTGTTATAAACTTTTTGTGAACTAAAGTATAGTCACCTCCTAAGTAGTATACATAGAATAATTGTCACACAATAACCTTTAAAAAGCAAAATAGCAGTTTTCTATCAAATTCATACTGAAGACGGTATTTTTTGGCTATTTTCTACATGAATTATTTGTAATTGATAAGTGACGAATTTCAACGAATTTTCAAAATAATTTTAAATTGTTCAAACAATTAATATTTGTTAAAAGAATTTTTCTCCCACTGTAAATTGTGAAAAGTTACCATCTTTCGGGATGAATTATACAAATTAGATGAATGTCAATATCAATATCTTGTTTAATATATTTGGTAATTATTTAAACAACTTTCATTGGTCTACATTTTTTCCCCTAAAATCGCAAAAAGTTATAATTTTCTGGAAATTTATACACAATTAAAGAATATAAGGAGCAATATATTTTTAAAGGATACTTAATATGTTTTTAAATTTTTATTGTTCAATTAATATGGGTATACTACCACTGATTACACAGCCACACAAAAAAAGTGTGTAGATCTGGTAACAAGACACACGTATTCCTATGGATTTTGGGGCGCTGAATTCAAATTCGGTATCAAAAATCACCCATCACGTAATGGTTGAGCCATAACCTCAAAAAATGACGAAAAATCAAGCACTGAGGCAAATAAATTTCAAAATAACGCCTGTGATGCAAATTTTCACTTCAAAAACATGTCGACAATTATTGTAAACCCTTGCCTGATATCAACTTATTTAACATAACTTTACCCAACAGAACCTGACCTCACCTAACCTGAATTAACAGAAATTTATTGAACTACACGTAAAGCTCTGGAAGCATATTTTCCCAGTAGCAAATGTGTGCTACATCGAATGGGTCAACTCGAGCCTAACCTAGAAATAAATCTAACCTAACCTAACCTAACCTAAACTAACCTCGCAAAACACAATTAAACTGATTGTGTTGTCCCGTAGTGTTTGCGGTACCGTTTGAATTAGCTTGGGCTTAACCTGCAAAAAGGTCAAACCTATCCTAACCTAAAAAACCTGACCTAACCTAATCTAACCTAACTTAACTTCACGTAACACAATTAAACTCATTGTGTAGTCCCGTAGTATTTGCGGTACCGTTTCATTCAGCTTCGGGTTAACGTACATAGAGGTTTAACTTACCCTAACCTAACAAAACCTAACATAACCTAGCCTAACACAATCAGATTAATTGTGTTTCGTGATGTTAAGTCAGGTTAGGTTAGGCTAGGTTAGATTTATTTCTAGGTTAGGCTCGAGTTGCCATTCGATGTAGCACACATTTTCTGCTGGGAAAATATGCTTCCAGAGCTTTACGTGTAGTTCAATAAATTTCTGTTAATTCAGGTTAGGTGAGGTCAGGTTCTGTTGGGCAAAGTTATGTTAAATAAGTTGATATCAGGCAAGGGTTGATCCTTCACAGTTGTCGACATGTTTTTGAAGGGAAAATTTGCATCAGTGGCATTGTTTTGAAATTTATTTGCCTCAGTGCATGATTTTTCGTCATTTTTTGAGGTTGTGGCTCAACTATGACGTGATGGGTGATTTTTGATACCGAATTTGAATTCAGCGCCCCAAAATGCATAGGAATACGTGTGTCTTCTTACCAGATCCGCACACTGTTTCTTGTGTGGCTGTGTTATTGATTAATTATTAATTGTTTTGATAATTGCAAAATATCCTAAGCAAAAAACTATCACCCTTAACATTCATTAATTTTATAAATAATTGCAGATAAGAATAACTTTTGACAATTTACAAAGAAAAACATTATTTAAAAAATGGAGAAAAGAAGTTTAGAAACAAATATTGCTCTGAACAACCGTTAATTGTGTCCTTAATGCCAGAAAAACTTCTCTCGATTTTCAGGGGAAAAATGGTTTAAACCAGAAAAAATTGTTTAAATAATTACCAAATATTCTTGAAATATATACCGCTCTCTAAATTCTTTAATTGTGTCATTATTTACATAAATTAATAACTTTTTACAATTTAGGGGCGAAAACTTGTTTAAAGAAGTAAGCATTCGTCAAATTTGTATCATTTATTCCAGTGATTTGAAACAGTGATTATAATTCTTCGGGTACATCGATATTTGACGTTTTTTTAAAATGTTTTATAACATTATTCTGTAAATTACACCCAGAAGAAATTAAAGTTACATTTTTATCGGTTTCTATAATTTCGTTTTTTTTTTAAATTAAAAGCAAAAGTTTATGTTTTTTAAAATAAATAAATCACTTGTTTGATAATACTTGTTTGTGCTTGCCTTGTCATCCCGATATTTCAAAACGACTACTATATCCCCTTCTCCAAATTCCCCAAATTATCAGAACGACTGGGCGCAGCGATTAATTTAATCC
>NC_046664.1:56127239-56134551 GCF_010883055.1 Belonocnema kinseyi
CCCCATAGAAAAAATGTGCGTGGAAATATTGTTATTTTCGGATAGAATTTACTCTTGGAAAATATTTCAGGATTGTGGAATATCGTGAACATTTTTAAAAGGCTAAGTCATTTTAGCCCGGGAAAAATTACTTCACCTCGACTTCCCCTTGAATTCTAAACTTAAAAACACCATTTTATTTGACGCACTTTTTAAATGTTGCACAATAATTTATATCAATATTTTTCAAACATAACTGATAATGAAATGTGAAAAGTCATTGCCTTTAAAGAAGGAAAAGCAGATTAATGAAAAATATTTCTTTAAGATTCATCTTCTTAGTTGAAGATTTAACTATTCCATTTTTAGAAAATTTATTTTCCAGGTAAAAAATTATCTTTAGGGATGAATTCTTTTGTTGATATTAATTTTTTGAAGATTCATTATTTTATTTTGGAGCTTATGTCTAATCTTAAAAACATAAATATTTTGTGAAACAAATGTGTATGAATAATGCTTTTTACTAACAATTTAACTTTTCTATTCTTGGTATAAAATTAATATTTTTTAAGAAAAATTATTTTTTATAGTTGAAAATTCATGTATTTTATTAAAAATCCATCTGTATTGCTCCAAAAATTAATATTGCTGGGTGAAAATTGAACCTTTTTAATTGAAAATTACAAATTTTTGCGCAAAAACAATCGGGTTTGGTTGAGGAATCCATAATTGGGCACAAAAGCAAACTATTCGGTTAAAAATTAAGTTTTTTGTTGAAAATTCATTTTTCTTGTTTAAATTTAAGTATTTCGTTGAAAATTAAAATGTTTTTATAAAAAATAAACTTTTTGGTGGTAAAATCACTTTTTTCTTAAAAAATCATATTATGGGGATGACAATTTAACTCTTTTGTAGATAATTCAATTTTTAGCTTTAAAATTTAATTACCATGTTAAAAATCATTGAAAGATTTAACTATTTGATCAACTTATTCCTTTTAGTTAACAATTCAATTATTTGGTTAAAAGTTAAACTAGTTACATAGATGAAAATTCAGGTTTTTCTTAAATTCACCTCTTGGGTTGAAAATTTAACTTTTATTTTGAAAATTCGTTTTTTTTTTTGTTTCAAAATTGATTTTTTATGATTTTATTTAAAAGGCTGTTTTTTTTAGTTACAAATTAATTTCTTATACTCTTATAATTTCATATTAGATGAAACTTCATCTCTTTGGCTGAGAGTTTAACTATTTTATCAAAACCCGATCTGTTTTTTAATTGAAAATTCAACTACTTGGATAATTGTCACTTTTCTATTCTTGTTTGAGAATTGATCTTTTTTAACTCAAATTTCATTTTGTTTGGTAGAAAATAAATCTTTTTGGTTTGAAATTTCCTTTCTTTTTCTTGTTAAAAATTAAACTGTTCTAATGACATCTCATTTCGTGTTTTATTAAAAAACCTTCATTTCTTAAAAATTGGTGTATTTTTAAAAAAACTCCGTTTTTTGGTAGAAATTTAATCTTGTTTGTGTTAAAAATGCATCTTAAATACATGTTTTGTAAATAATTTAACTTTTTTTGATGAAATTCTACTATTTATTGTAAATTTAATAATTTTGTTGAAAATTAAATTCTTGGATTAAAAATGAAACCATTTTTTAAAAATTCGTTATCACTTTTTGAAATATCAACTATTACATTTTTTGTTTAGAATTCACTTTTTAATTGAAAATTTCATTTTTCGAGTTAAGAATTCAAACGTCTTCTAAAAAATGTGTCTTTTTGTTATAAAAACTCAACTCTTTGGTTGAAAATATAACTATTGTTGTTTAAAGTTTAATAAGCTGTTATTAAAAATTTCACCATGGACTGAAAATTCATCTTTATTCAACAACTCAATTAGATGTGTTTTCTTAATTAGTTTTTTTTTTTTTTTTAATAAACATGCGGCCGAAAATTCGTCTTTTTGTGTTAACAATTAAACTGGTTTCTAAAACATTTAACTTTTTATCTATTTTGATATTTATTAAATAAAACCTTTTCTGGTTGAAGTTTAAGCTTTCCTTGTTTAAAAATTCGACCATGTAGCTGAAAATTCATCTATGTACTAAGAAAATTTAACAATTTGCTTAAAAATTCAAGCTTCAAAATTCATATTATCTTAAAAATCTATTTTTTTTAATTTAATCATTCTATTCAAATGTAATTATTCTATGTGAAAAATCCAACTGTTTTGTTGAAAATCCGTATTTTATGGTAGATAAGTGATATGTTTTGGTTGAAATAAAGAAACGAAATTTCAATCGTTAAATTTTAATCTTAGCTTGTATTATTTCGCTTACAAAAGTTTCTATGTTTAAATAGTAACAAAATTAAAATTCTGGTCTTTGAATATTTTAGGCGAGTCTGTAATAATGAAATATAATTATAATCTATTGTTCAAACTAAAAATAAAAAAAAAATTTAAACTCAGTAAATTTTGGAAATCCTCTGAAACTTCTAGGAGTCTTTTTCAATATGCTAAAATCTGGTAAATCTTACGAAATCCTTTAAAATCTTCTGAATTTTTCTGAAGTAGTTTGAAATTATTGAAACTGCTCTAAAACCACTTTCGTTCTATGAAATAATCTTTCAGAATCCTTGAAAGTTTTAGGAAATTCTTTGCAATTGTATTAATTTTGCTTTAATCTCTAAAAATCCCTTAAAATCTGCTAAAATCACTTTTGTCATTTAATTGTCTATAGGCAACTGTGCTTTTCTATATTTTCATGCCTATGATTGACATTTTTAAAATACAAACTAAAATATTAGGACTATATTTTACATAATTGTATCATATGACATTTATCTCAAAAAATTTCGAAATAAAAATAATAGTTGAATAGTTAAATTTGTAATTTTCAAATAAGTATTTAAAAAAAATGCAATCAAATTGTATTCTCAACCGAAGATTTAATTTTTAACCTACAGCTGAATTTTTCCAAAAACATAGTTGAATTTTCAAGACAAAAGACCATTTTTCAACCAAAAGATGACACTCAAATTTTAAGTTAATAAAATTAATTTTCAACAAAAAAGAAATACTTTTAATTAATTTGTTGAATTGTCAAAAAAAAAATTTATTTCTTATAGCCAAATAGTTCAAATTTCTACCAAAACAGTTGAAATTTTAATAGGAAAAGATGAATTTTTAACCAAAAATAGGATAGTTAAATCTTTTACTCAAAAAAATTTAATTTTCAACCGAAAAGGATGAATTGTAGTTCAATAACAGGATAATTCAATTTTTAGTTTAAAAAATTACTTTTCAACGCAAGAAATTTTTTTAATCTAGTTGTTGAATTCTCAACAGAAAATTAAATTTCTAACCAAATAGTTGAACTTTTTGCCAATATCGTTGAATTTTTGTGCCAGAAAGACAAATTTTCAACGAAAATCATCGGCTAATACACTATTATACATTTAATTTTTAATAGAATTTTTAGAATTTGTAAAAATTCGAACGTTATTTAAATTTCGAAACTGTTAAACATATTTAAAAATATTTAAATGGAAAAATAAATACTTTTGTGCTGATCTTTTCTTGGATGAATCTTCAGCAGGCAGGCTCTGTTCTGTAGGATCGATTTCCATTTTTACAGTTACATTTATTATGCCAGTTCTGATTTTTCCGATATTATCGGTCGAATTTAATCGGAAAACGAACGAGAACGATAAAAATATTAGAAGTTCTCGTATCTAAATGCAGCACTAGTCACATTAAATATTTATTTTCCCGGAACAGAATAATTTTTTGAAATAAAAGCTTATGTATTCTTATTTGGCCTCCCAACATCTCGGAAGGAAGATTTTATTCTTTGTATTCACTAAAAATTGGACTTTTTATCGTAATTCGTAACCAAGCCTGTTCTAATTTTAGGTTTTTCTCACTTTGAGGTTGTAAAAATTCCACATTCTTCTTCTCGAAAATGGATATTATTTGTTAATCATTTTTTTTTGCCTTAATATAAAAAAAAAACTTTAGCTCGGGAGTAAATATTTGATTGATCTCAATTTAAATGGTGATTTTTATTTCATAGAATGTTATTTAGCTCTCCTGAAGAATTCCAATTTTATTGGTTATCGAGTTATGTACTTTAAATTGCACATTTTTGCAGGTACGAAAGTTTTGAATTTGTATCACTTGGAAAAAGGTTAATGTATCAGGTTTGAAGATAAAAAGAAAATTCTGTTTTATGTACTTTTTCAAGATTGCGCAGTAATTCTTATTCATATTCTTAAATACACAGAAAAAACTAAGAATAAAATTTGTTGCAGGAAATTTTTTAGAGCGATAAAGTTTTATTTAGCCTTTCCAAAAATATGTGTTTGACATGGAAAAACAAAAGAAATTTTAACCGATAATTGTATAAAGTTTATCCTATGAAGTTAATGTTTGTTGCAGAGAATCCTTCGTCGGAAATCGATGTAAAGTATATCTTCTGTTTTTTTTTCTGTGTAATTGTGATATGTAAAGAATTTATAACTGATAACGATAAGAAGCAATTGCCTCTAAATGTGAAAAATTATATTAATGTAGTACAAACATCTCCCAAAAACAGATTTCTCTCCTCCAATCCGCATTACAAATAGTGAAATAATTTAGAAGGGCGAAAGTGGTAACGACTAGTATTTATATATTTCAAGATATGTTGACCAAGACTTGTTAATTACCCTGCTACCACGAAGTTATCGTGAATCAGTTTTATCTAGCAAAAAAAATGAGAGTCTGTGGCACTTTCATCCTCGCTTTGGCCGTTTTCATTGATTCTATTGGTAAATATATAATATAATGTTAAATAATTTTTTTGTTGTTCTTCTGAACCATATTTTTCATGCAATAATGTATTTTTTTAAATATATTTTTGGTTCAAAATGCATGGCTAAGAGTACGGCCCTCATGCTGCTTATGACGCTTGAGTGAGCACCTCCTCTATTTTGATCTCGCGCTTCCCGCATAAGAAAAATTTGGAGCACATCAATTCTTGGTATATTATAAATCGGAGGTTTCTAATTCCAGGTTCCAGTATATGAGGACTAGAGTGTTACTTTCTTGCATTATTCTAGAAGAATATTATTGAAAATAAATGTTTCAAAGTCTCGTTTCTTTTGAACTTAAATTATTATTGGCTCAATCTAACTGAAAAGTTGAAAATAAGTTGAAAAATGCCGAAAGACCGCGACTTTTCTAACTCTACTACAAGATGAAGTGTGAAGGTGTATATTATGTATTAGAAACAATTGGATTTTAAAAAGCCGCAAAAAATCATAATTAACGTAAAAAAAACTCGCAAAATTCAATTTTTCAAGTGTGGGGTTTATTGGGGATCCTATAAAATATACTTATCAGGGATTATTATTATTACACTATTAAGCCATTTCCCTTTCGAGGTAGGCGTGACTCACTCGGCAGGGGAAAGGAGTAGTGTGTGGAAGGGATAGAGATTTTTCAGATTGATCCAGAATTCTCGGGCTATTTAAGTAAATAACACGTTCGTTCTGCAACACTGCTCCGACCCAGGTTGCTGATCAATCTCTCTAGCAATCACCCCAAGCGAAGAACCTCACGAAGTCGTTATGTAAGATTCCCCACTTGATATTCAAAAACTGATTATTTATTCGTATTCTATAGCTAATTGTGAGATCAAATGTTAAGTTTCAATTCGATTCACCTAATGTTGACGATTTT
The DNA here is from genome assembly GCF_010883055.1 of Belonocnema kinseyi. Classification (NCBI taxonomy): domain Eukaryota; kingdom Metazoa; phylum Arthropoda; class Insecta; order Hymenoptera; family Cynipidae; genus Belonocnema; species Belonocnema kinseyi. The sequence continues at coordinate 56,132,948 of NC_046664.1, forward strand.
TAATAAATTGTACAAAAAAGGTTTTTTTTTCTTACAGCAAATACATGCTAAACTTCATTAGTCTTTTTGAATATTGAAATATATATTTTTTTAATGAAAAAAAGGCGAACTCAAATGTAGGTACTGTGAGTGGTTCCGTCGGTCCAATAGACAGATTGTTGCGACTCGTTCTTAAAGTTTTACATACGCAATCATTTAGGTTCCTATTTAGTTTTTTTAAAAAAGGGCTTCACAGAAAACTTCCTTATAGTTTTCTGAACAACTTCCTTACAGGAAGTTTACATTTGTTCAAACTACGCCTGATAAACGAAGTGATCGAAGATTATAAGGATTTAAATTCGCAACAGCCTAGAAAACAGTTTGTTACTTTGTTATAAATAATGATATGAACTTTTTTTCAAATTTTCATTCTTAGTATACTATAGAGAGTGATTTTTCCAAATTATATAAAAAAAATTCCAAAAACTATAGTTGTGACGACGAGCGAGAGACAAAAAATGAATTACAAATTGACTTCGGAAAAAACATTATTATCGTAGTTATCTCGAAAACTATAATAGATACAACTTTGTCGCTATGGGGAAAAAGATGCGCCATTTAATTTCCTATAAGAATGCATTATTCAGAAATTAAATTTTCAAATTTCGATTTTAAGTTGCCAGGGGCCAACCTCCCCTCCGCTTTACCGAGTTATGTCCCGTTCTGGAATCGGGGCGCTCAATGGTGTTTATGCAGGTTAGCTATTCGTAGCAGTCCCAGTTTTTTTATTATTATTATTACACCATTAAGCTATTTCCCTTTCGGGGTAGGCGTGACTCACTCGGCAAGGGAAAGGAGTAGTGTGTGGAAAAGATAGAGATTTTTCAGATTGATCCAGAATTCTCGTGCTATTTAAGTAAATAACTCGTTCGTTCCGCAACACTGCCCCGACCCTGGTTGCTGATCAATCTCTCTAACAAACACCCCAAGCGAAGAACCTCACGAAGACGTTATGTAGGGTTCCCCACTTGGGTCCATTAGTAGCCAAGGTCTTTTGTTTCAGGCGTCATTCACTCTACTGACACTCTTTTTATTAACTATTTGCCGCCATACTTTCCTGTCCTGGCATACTTCTCTAGCTTCTTTTATGTCCATGCATTTTTTCATGCAGGCTCTCGTGTTCCTGTAACTTCTTATGTCTATTCTAACTAGAGTCTCATTCACACATTCTAACTATTCTTTCCGCGGTCTACCTCTGGGCACGCTGCCATTTACTTTACCTTGATACACTTGTTTCGTTAGTCGTTCGTTTGGCATTCTCTCAACATGTCCGAACCATCTTAACCGATTTCTTTCCCATGTGTCTACTAGCGTCTCTTCTGCACCACATTCTTTTAGAATTATCTCGTCACTTGCTTTGTCCATTAGGGTTTTCCCGCTTATTATGCGCATGAATCTCATGTCAATTGCATTAATTTTACTCTTATCTTTTTCTTGATAAGTATATGTCTCGTTACCGTATAGCACAGTCGGTAAAAATATAGAATTATGTATTGCCATTTTAGCTTTATTTGATATATTTTTACTTCTGATAAGGGGACCTGCTCTACCAATAACCTTCTTAC
>NC_046664.1:56134651-56135942 GCF_010883055.1 Belonocnema kinseyi
TGTCTAACTCCTTGAATAATATCGAAACAGTCACTTAGTTTCCCATTCACTCTTACACTCGCTTTGCTACCTGTATATATTGTTTTTATAGCTTGTAGGATCGATTCATTGACTCCATACTCTTTCAGGACTTCCCAAAGTTTACTTCTATCTACCTTGTCAAAAGCTTTTTCTAGGTCAACAAATGCACAGAAAACTTTTTTCCCTACTCTCAAACTTTTTTCTGTTATTTGCCTTAAGCTAAATATTTGATCCGTACATGACCTTCCTGGCATAAAACCACTTTCGACTTCCTCCAAAGTCGTTTTGTATTTTTATCTCTTCTTCTGCTCTAATTGTATCTTTACTTTCTTTAACTAATCGTTTAAGTATCCTGTTTTCCCCTCTATAATCATTTCTACGTCTACTTATTTCCTCATTGCTAAGACCTGCGATGTTTAAAGTTCTCTTGTACGCTTCTCTTTTTGCTTTTTGGGCAGCTTGAATTTCATCATTCTGCCACGCATCACCAGAAATTCTTCCTACAACTGCGGTACCACACACTTTGACCGTGCATCTAACAAGGATATCCCGTAACATTGTCCAGGCACCCTCTAAATCTTTGTTTTTTATACGGTCCTCCCATGTTGCCCTATCTATGCCTTCGATTATCTTATTTTGGAAATCTATTCGCACATCCGGTTTCTGTAGATTCTCAATTTTGAATCACGTTTGTTTTGCTTTTTCGGGTCTCTTTTTTCTCCAACCCCGACCTAAGTTAATTTTTGAGATCAGCAGGTAATGATCAGTATTGCATTCAGGACCCCTCATGACCCTTGTATCTTTGACTAACTCTCTAAGTCTTTCATCCACAACAACAAAGTCAATTATACTGCGGCTCTTTCCTTTAGACCAGGCGTACATGTGGATCATTTTATGCCTAAACCAAGTATTTGTAATAAACAGACCCCTTTCTAAGCATAAATCAACTAGTTTATCTCCGTTATAGTTTGTCCTTGGATCCCCAAAATTACCTAATACTCTTTCTGTATCCTGATTTTGGATGCCCACTCAACGGTTCATGTCTCCTAGTAGAATTATTCTTCCCCCATGTTCGCAGATGTTTATTGTGTCATTTAAAGTGTCCCAGAAGGCTGTTTTAACTTCTCTAGGATCACTATCAACCGGCGCGTAGCCTGCTATAATAAATAGTCTTCTGATTCCTACTTTCATTCTAGCCCACAGCAGTCTGGGAGACACGAAGCCATGGTCTCCGAGATGCTGCTTTGCTCTTTCATTAAAAATGAGACCT
>NC_046664.1:56136042-56169543 GCF_010883055.1 Belonocnema kinseyi
TAGTTTCTTCACGTCCATAGTTTCACGCAATTCTTTTACCTTTAGATCATTTACTCCCCTAGCATTCCAAACACCCAGTCTCCATTCGTCGCCTGAAACATGTACCTTTAGATTTTCCGTGTGCATGCCTTTTGTCATTAAAAGTTCCAGTCCTTTCCGAGGCTATTTTGTAGTTTGTATTGTTCATTGTTTAGATTATATGCCCAACTAACACCTTTATGCAATAAGTTTATTTTCGGAGTCGAAATCATGTCAAAGTTAAGTATCAAATCGTCATATGGTGGAGATTGTAGTTCTAACGTCAGTCCCACCAAAAACTTCAGTTAATAAGTGAGGGTTGGGAGAGGGGGGGAAGTAAAACTGGAACCGAGAGAGTCGTCGGTTTATCTATTACCTTATCATACTGCAGCATGGTACTGTATTTATTCACATAAAATTTTTAATTTCCATGTTTCAGTTTGCCACAGCGTACAACATCTCTTATATTATCCGCTTAGGACATTTGACGCTTTACCCGCGGAGATTCCTGGTGTTCGCCTTCAGAAAAATTCGGATCGGCACATGGGCCCTGTAACGATAGTAGCAAGAGGAAACTACATGATTGGGTGGCTCCACAGTAATATCGTTAATCCCATATATAATTTAAGAAACGATATAATTTTTAAAAATATACAAACCGGAAATTACCATTATTATGAAGAGAATGACGATTATCTCAAGGCATGTGGTGTATTCCAACCTTTGCCAGAAGGCACACTACACACTCTTGAGATTGTCCTCTCAACTCTCCCTGTTAATTTCAGCGCACACCCTGGCTTTTACAGCCCGAATTTTGGACATATGTAACTCAAAACTCAAGGAAAATATAAAACTCAGACAAGAAACATTTTGTTTTCAAATTATTTGATTAAATTAATTTCCCTCTTCCAAAATGCAAAAATTTAAATTTTATAGGGCCGAGGTTCAAGATTTTAAAGACAAAACGTGTTTCTATTTCTGAGCAAATACAAAAAGGGTTATATATTGGAGAGACATTAGAGTGAATCATTATTTAAAGTAAGAATAAGAAACAAAAACTAAATACCATAAGATGTGTATATAAAAAATATAAACATGTTATCGGACTCTTGATCATTTCAGTTTTTAGAAACGTAGACATCTTAAGATTCCTACACAGTTTTCATGTCTAAAATTTTCGCTAAATTTTGAAGTAGATATATTTCCGTGAGATTTCAAGTAAATGTTTACATTTCAACATTAGAAAATGTAACTAATTATTCTGCGAAAATGTTACTACTATTATACCATTTGCTTAGGATTATATTTGAAAGAGGGCTTGCCTTAATTTGAACTTAATTTCAGCAGTCTATAAGGGACCGTATATACTTAAATTACGAAGCAGCTTAGGAGGTGGGGTGAGACATTTTGTTACGATTTGTTACGGAAGGGGGGGGGGGTTTCCTTCACAGACGTACGTAATTTTAACAAATTCGCAAAAACTTTTTCCTGGAGATTACCTTTTTAGTTATAAATTCTATTATTTAGTTCACTTAAAAAGACATTCTTTTTGGTTAAAAATGCAACTTTTTTGTTAAAAATTCGTTTTTTTCGGGTTAAAGTATAACACATCAATAGAAGATTAACCTTTTGTTTAAAACTCATAGTTTGTTGCTGATCATTCAACTGAAACCTTTTTTTGTATGAAAACTACTTTTACTGAAAATTTGTCCTTTTGATTTAAAAGTTCATGTTTTCTATTAGAAATATCGCATCGTTCTTGAATAAAAATGCAACTGTTTTGTTGAAAATTCAATTCTATAATTTTTGTTGTTGAAAATTTGTCTTTTAAATTAAAGAGTTCATCTGTTTTAGTAAAATTTTCATCTTTTTTGGATAAAAATGTAACTGTTTGGTTGAAAATTCATACTTTCTGGTAGAAAATTCTGCTGTTTTGTTGAAAATTTAATTATTTCGTAGAAAAATTAATTTTGTTTAATTTTAATATTTTAGTATTTAAAAGAGAACTGAAAACTTTTTTGGAGTAAAATTTAACTATTTTTTTGAAATCAACTTTTTTTATACAAAACTTATCTTTTTTGAAAGAAATTTAATCTTTCTTGGATAAAGATGCAAATGTTTGGTTGAAAATTAATCTATTTTTTTGAAAGGTCAAACTTTTTGGTTGAAAATTCTAATATTTGTTTGAAAAAAATTTTTAAACAAAAATTCATCTTGTTAAATAGAAATTTTATCTTTTTTGGATAAAAATGAAATTATTTGGTAAAGAATTCAACAATTTTGTTAAAAAGTCCTTTTTTTAAATTCATTTTTTTGTATTTAAAACTCAATTTTTTTCGTAGAAACTTATTTCTTGTATAAAAATTCATATTTTGATCGTGAAAACTCAACAAAAATATTTTTTAACAGAAAATTTAACAATTTTTGAAATATGTATCTTTTTGAAATTTTTTTTAGTATAATTTTTTTGTTTGTGAAAAGGCAAGTTTTTGGTTAAAAATTCTTCTTCCTTATTTGAGTATTCAACTGTTTTGATTGAAAGATGTTATTCAATCACTTTGTTGAAAACTCATCTCTTTGGTTCAGAATTTAACTGTTCAGTTGAAAAGTTTTTTTTGTTTGTTTAAAATTAATGTTTTAACTGAAAATGTAACTTTTCCATTTTTTTAAGATTGATCTTTTTTTAAAAAAGTTCTGCTTTTTTGGGAAAAAAATAATTTTCTTGGTCTGAAATTTCGTTTTTGTTCGGTAAAAATGCATCAGTTTCGTGAAAAATGAATGTTTTGCTGAAAAGTCATATTTTTTGTTTGAAAATTCGATTTTTTAAAAAGAAAATTCGTCTTTTGGCTTAAAGATACAACAATGTAGATACAATTTTATTTCTTTCTTGAGTGGAAAATCTTTATTTATTGAAAATTCATCTTATTGGTTTTAAACATTTTTTTTTACATAAAATCCATCTGTTTTGATTGAAATATATATAATTATTTTGTAGAAAATCCAAATATTTGGTTAAAAAGTGATCTTTCACAACAGAAAAGACTTTTTTAGTTTAAACTAAATTAATGAATTAAAATTTTTTTATTTGAAATTCTGTTTTATTCCGTTTATAAGAGATTCTAGGTTAAAAGTGTCACAAGATTAAAATGCTGGTATTTGAATATTAATGATCAAGGAAAATAAAAAATTAGTCAAGAAAAAATCAGGCCTAATTCTACTAGCATTAACTATCAAACATTTCTGAAAACTAAAAATTACGGACAGTAAAATGAAGGGGGAGGGGTGGGGGGTTGTAAACATATTTTTTTACATTTTGTAATGTAATTTAAGTACGGCCCCTGATAAAATTATGCAAAACCATCTCAATGTGAATGGTTTAATTATCTTGAGAATTTCTGTAGAAAAAATAAGTCCGAGTCTTATATGAGAAGTAATTATAGAGTTGTCTTTTAAGCGACCTACTCAGCAAACTTTTTCGTTTTCATTTCCTATTCCACTTTCCACCTTACACTCCGCCATGAGATTATATTAGACGGATAATGAGTTCTAGAGGGTCGCATTTTTTACTTTTTTTGTTGTGTTTTTTCGAGCCAAGCATACCATCTAGCAGAAAGTTTTATTCTAGTTAAATCAGCACGCGCTCTCTGGTCTAACCAACAATTTAATAACCGTTTGTCCGCGGAAAAATTCAAAAGACCTTTATTCTTGGCAGATTTTTGAGTCCGACAATTGAGAGCAGAAAGCAGTCCGTTTTCATCCACTGTGTTCGTTAAAGTGCTTAACTAACCGCAATTAATCCGCTTTGGTGTTAACGTACGTCCAACGAAGGATATTCAGGCTATGTTTGCGCTCGGACGAATTTACCAAGGGTTCTATACAAACAGCATCGAGACCTAAATGCTACAGTTCATACATGATTGAAAATTAAAAATTCAGAATCATAAGATTTTGAATTGAATAGAACAAATATTATTTTTAATCAACATGAAAAAAATAATTTGTTTGCGTATTAATTACAATGCACAGTTAGAAATTTCTGTAGGAATTTTCAGAGACGCGTCACTAAAAGCTTTATGCAGAAACCGTTTATAAATTTTTCTCAACTGTAACAGAAATTTCAGCAACGGTAACTGCATAAAGCCTGATTTGCAATCGCCGCAAATAGCTTGTTGCGGCGCCGCAAGACTCGGCGATGCGATGCGGCATCGTAACGCAAGGAATAGCCGTCTACAGTGGTCGCGAGTAGCGCTGTTGTGGCAGCCAATCAGAGCTTACTATCGAATGAATTGTTTTCTCGTCGTGCTTTGACAGTCAAATATTTTTCGCCTCTACAATGGATCCCTCTGACCCGCAATTTGCTCTTTTGCAATTTTTTTCTTTAATTTTAAATGCTTTTAAATGTTTCTCACATAACAGACCACACCAACAACAAAAATCCAGACATATGCAAAACAAAATCACTCGAACTTAGTGTCCATGATGCCTCAAACGTGTGGTTGTACGAGTTTATGTGATGAAACGCTCTGATTGGTCCTCTGACATTCGACGCGAGATCACGCGAGACGGTTGCGGCGCGAAAAGTTGAGTTGAACAAACTATTCGCTTCGCTCTCGGTGATTTGCGGCGCAGCGCTTGTTTGCGGTACCGCAACGGGCTCTCTGCGCCGATTGTAGACCAGGCTTTAAACTCCAGTCACATGTTTCAGAAAATTCTGTTACAGTTTAGGAATTTTCAGTTAATGTAACTGAAAATTTTAAGAAATAGAAATATTTTTTTCGGTTATTATAATTTTAATATAAAATATGAATAGTCTATACTTGTCCTAAGAATATAAATAACAATAAAAGATGAGTGAAGTTAAAAAAAACAATTTCGTATGTATCTATGTTTTAATAAGACGTACACTCATTGTATCAAATATATGATAAAGCCCATCTTTTTTTATAAGAAATTTTTACTCATAAAATTGATAAAAAATGTTATTTTATTTTTTATACACCTAACATTCCTATTTGAATTTTTCGTAAAAAAATTGAATTTTCAACCATAAAATATGAATTTTCCGAAGAAAAAAAATGTAATAAAATAATTAATCCTTCAACCAAAAAAATGAATTTTTAACTAAAATATTAATGTTGCACCAAAAAAATGATTTCTTAACAAATTAGATTTATCAGAATTTTCATAAAAAATTTGAATTGTCAAACAGAGAAAAGATTAATTTTATAGCTAACAGTGGCATTTTTATTCAAGAAAGATGAAATTTCTGTTGAAACAGATGAATTTTAATATAAAAATACAAATTTAACAAAAATTGAATTTTATATATATACACCATTAAGCCATTTCCCTTTCGGGGTAAGCGTGACTAACTTGTTGGGGGAAAGAAGTAATGTTTGCAAGGGATAGAGAATTTTTAGTTTGATCCAGAATTTTCGTGTTAATTATGTAAAGAACACGTTCGTTCCGCAACACTGCTTCAACCCAGGTTGCTGATAAATCTCTCTAGCAATCACCCCAAGTGAAGATCCTCAGAAGGTCGATATGTAAGGGTCTCCATTTAGGTCCATTAGTGGCCAAAGTCTTTTGTTTCAAGCGACATTCACTCTAGTGACACTCTTTTTATTAACTATTTACCGCTATACTTTCCTGTCTTGGCATACTTCTCTAGCTTCTTTTATGTTCATGCATTTTTTCATGCAGGCTCTCGTGTTCCTGTGACTTCTTATGTCTATTCTAACTAGAGTCTCATTCACACATTCTAACCATTCTTTCCGCGGTATACTTCTGGGTACGCTGCCATTTACTTTACCTTGATACACTTGTTTCGTTTGTCGTTCATTTGGCATTCTCTCAACATGTCCGAACCATCTTAACCGATTTCTTTCCCATGTGTCTACTAGCGTCTCTTCTGCACCACATTCTTTTAGAATTATTTCGTTACTTACTTTTTCTATCAGAGTTTTCCCGCATATTATGCGCATGAATCTCATGAAAAATTGCATTAATTTTACTCTTTATCTTTTTCTTGTTAAGTTGATGTATTGCTACCGTATAGTACAATCGGTACAAATATTGAATTATGCATTGCCATTTTAACTTTATTTGATATATTTTTACTTCTGATAAGGGGACCTGCTCTATCAATAACCTTCTTACCTTCATTTATTCGTCTATCTAATTCCTCATCTATCTTCCCGTCCCTAGTGAATAAGCTACTAAGGTATATGAACTTATCAACTTGTTCAATTCTCTCACCATTTAATAAAATATTGCATAATGTTTTCTCACTCTTTTCTTCGAACACTGTAGTTTTTGTTTTATTTGCGTTAATTTTGAGGTCTATGCTCTTCATGCTGGCATCTAGTTTATTCAACATTCTTTTTAAGTCATCGATTGACTCTGCCATAACAACCTTATCATCTGCGAACGCTAACCCACGCACCCTTACTGTTTCGAGATCCACAGCCTTTTCGTCGAAAAGAGCCATTCTTAAACACTTGTCTATAAATAATATAAATAACCCTGAAGACATAACGCATCCTTGTCTAACTCCTTGAATAATATTGAAACAGACACTCAATTTTCCATTCACTCTTACACTCGCTTTGCTACCCGTATATATTGTTTTTATAGCTTGTAGGAGCCATCCATTGACTCCATACTCTTTCAGGACTTCCCAAAGTTTACTTCTATCTACCTTGTCAAAAGCTTTTTCTAGGTCAACAAATGCACAGAAAAATTTTGTTCCTACCGTCAAACTTTTTTCTGTAATTTGCCTTAGAATTTTAATCCGATAAAGATTTTATTTTGACTTTCTAACATCAAAATTTCCGTTTTAAGCACGAAGTAAATTTTCTGCGAAGATTATACTTAATTTTGTAATAAACAAAGATGATGTTTCAATGAAAAAGTTGCATTTTTAATAAAAACGAATAACTTTAATGAAAAAAACTGTTAAATTTTTATACAAATAGTGGCATTTTTAACCAAAAAAGATGCCATTTTTATACTAAAATAAATAAATTTTTTAATCAAAAGACAAACTATAAAAAAAGTTAAATTTTCATTAAATAAAGATTTCAGTTCGACTTTTCAGCATAAAAATATGAGTTTTAAATAAACAAAAAATTTTCTATGAGAACAGTTGAATTTTTTACCCAAAAATATGAATTTTCAAGAAAAGAGTTGAATTAAAAAAAAAACTTTTGAACCAAATTATTGAATTTTAAATCAAACTGTTGCATATTTATCGAAGAAAGATGTTATTTCTAAAAAATAGATGAATTTATAAAGTAATAAGACAGTTTTATGAAAAATCGTTGAATTCTCAATCAAAAAATATTTCAGTTTCACTGTTCAGCATAAAAATATGAGTTTTAAATGAGAAAGAAATTTTCTATGAGAATAGTTAAGTTTTTTACAAAAAACATAAATTATTATGGTTCAGTTTGTTTTACACTGAGAAAAAATAAATGTCCCAGAAACAAAACTATTTTGTGAAATCGACAATATTTTTGCCAAGTCTGAAAAATCATTTTGTTGAGCTAAGAAATATTTATTTAATTTAACCAAATAAATTTGTTCAATCTACAAAAAATTGTGTTGTGTTTACCAAACCAAACTTTTTTTCGGCAAACCAAATATTTTTCGCGATTTGACGATTCACAGTTCTCATGAAGTCATACAGCTATGACGACTAACAACAATCGAATATTATTTTCGAAAGATATAAATGCATTTAAAAGAAGAAGACAGATTGGTTTTTATTTCTAAAATTGAGAAATATCATTTTTGACCATTAAAAATCTCATTTTTCTCGAAAAGGACGCAAACTATGAAAAATAATTCATAAGAAAAAATTGTTCCACTTCCTAAAATCTATAAAATTATATTCTTATCTGACGTTTACACAGTGTGTTTTAACAAATTTTTCTAACAAAAAGAAGAAAAATCGATTTACCCTAAAACCTCTTAAATTCTATAAAATAATCTTTTGTAATCCTTAATAAGTTTAGGAAAGTCTTTGAAATTCCATTAATTTTGCTTCAATCTCTGAAATCCTTTCTAATGTGTTAAATAATAATTTAACTAACTTTCTTTTTATTATTGTTATTTAATAATATTATTTCTATTCTTTTGTTTTTAAGTTGACTATACTTTTCACAGAATCTGTATGAACTTTCGATTGCCGGTCGGGTGCTGTCCCATTAAGATACTAGAGAGATCGAGAGAAAGGCGCGAAAGAACATATTAAAAAAAATTAATGATAAAAATTGTTATCATTATTGTTATTATTGTTATTATTAATTTACCTCAACTAACGCTTAGGTAAGCCGGTGGACTGCCATACAATTTGTAAACTATTTTCAATTTCCTTAAAACAATAAGAGCTTTTAAAATTGCATTAAATAATTTTAATGCTTCAAAATTCTATGATTTTCCTTAATATCTGTGGAAATTGACTAATAAATAATAATATGACAGTTTCTTCCACCTAAAGATATTGAACGAAAAGAAACTATGCTTTTTCAGATAATAAAGAAGAACCCTAAGTTTGATACAATTCTGATAAAATTTGTGGTTAAATCTAACAATCAAAAAGATTTAATTTTAATTTTTAACAATTTTAATTTGGAACAGTTCCAATATTTTGAGTGCTTTTATTTGATAGTTTCGTATTCAATATTTTAAATTGCACATTGTTTTAGGTACGAAAGTTTTTAATTTTTGATTTGTATCACTTGGAAAAATGTTTTATGAGGCCTGAAGACAAAAAGAAAATTCTATTGCATGTATTTGTTTCAAAATTGCTTAGTCATTCCTATCTATATTCTTAAATAATTGCGACACGTAAAGAAGTTATAACTGATAACGATAACAAGCAATTGCCTCTAAATAAGGAAAACCATATTAATGAAATGCAAACATCTTCCAAAAACAAATTTCTGGCCTTTAATTCGTATTACAAACAGTGGAAGAATTTAGAAGGGCGAAAGTGATAACGACTACTATACCTGTATGCACATTTGAAAATATGCTGACGAATACTTGTTAGCTACACTGCGACCACGTAGTTTTCGTCAATCAGTTTTATCTAGCAGCAAAAATGAGTGCCCTTGGCATTTTGATCTTCGCCTTGGCCGTTTTCATTGATTCCATTGGTAAATATATAATATAATGATAAGTAAATAATTTACTACTAATGAAAAAACTAACATATTTTTTAATCGTCGCAGCCGTCCTATGCGGTTCCATATCGCATTTAGGTTATGTGCGCCACGTTACATTTGTTCAGAGCCATATGTTTGATATAATAATACATTTTTAGATATTTCTGGTTCAAAATTCATGGTTTGACAAACCATTATGGAGAAAATGTACACAATTTTCTAATTAATTGACGTTTTCTTGAAATATTTGTTCGACAAAATGAACAGAATAATTAAAGATGACTAGGGAATTAAAATGTAACCAGACAGGGTTGCATGAATCATTTGTTGAATTTGAACGCATGACGCAACCTTTTGCAACTATCACGCTGAGAGCGCGGCCCTCATCCTGTTTGTCACGCTTGACTGAACACCGCCTCTCTTTTGATCTCGTACCCCCTGCATCACCGAAATGTGGAGGCCATCAATTCTAAGAATATAGTAAATCCGAGGTTTCTAATTCCAGGTTCCATTGTGTAAGACTGTAAGAACTGAGGGGGTCAAAAAATGCATAGCATTTTTATTTTTCATTTTATCCATGTCAACCTCAAATTTCTTCGAATTCAAAAAAATGTAAATGCGCAAAAAAAACATGATTTTGGAGTTTTCACAAACCCCATGAGTAAAAAATTGGGTTTTGCGAGTTTCTAGCACTGATTATGATTTTCTTGTCATTTTCAGGGTTCCGTAGCCCTGGGCTGAAACTAACATTTATCACGTTTCTCAACTTTGAAAAAACGCCGTGGGATCTCGGACTATTACGGTTTCGATCGGGGGATCCGTTCATCCGTCCGTTGTACTTTTTACATAGGAGTGGAAGTGAGGGTGGATAGGGGAAGGGGGGAGGTAACGAAAGTGCCCTCCCTTCCCAACCCCTTACTTACCCTCCCCTCATTTCCTCATCCATTCCTCACTAAATAAATTAAAATAATAAAATAATTTAAGAAGTTTACAAGTTACAGAATCTAAAATACAAAATCTTTGCCAAGGAATACAAAAAATATAGTAAAATAAAAATAGAAAAGTGAATATGGACTGACTGCTTTTAAGGAATTTTCAGTAAGTTTAACCCCTTTTCCAGCTCTAGTTATATGAATACTTTTGATAATATACATCTAAAAAGATATGAAACATTTTTTTTTAAAGAGAATATAAAAAAAATCTTCAAAAAGTCCAGAGGTTAAAAATTCTAAAAACCAGAATCTTTACACAGAAATAAAAAAGTGGAATAAAATAAGATTATGATAATAAATTCGGACTAAATACTGTAAAGGGACTTTCCATAAAATTAAACACTTTTTCAGATATTTTAAAATAAATATAAACAAGATAAATATAAAATAAAAATAAGAGAGGTAACAAGATTTGAAAAAATAAATAAATAAAAATGGTTAAAGGGAAGTAAAAGTAAAACCAGGAAAAGATTTATTATATATGGCTTTTCCATATATATTATGCTGGCTTTGTTCAAGTCAGCACCTCCAATGTATAAAAATTGAACAAAATAAAATTAAAATAAAACACGACAAACTTTTGGGGTTTTTGGGTGTTTTGAACACGCCAACAACCAATTTCCAAAAACCATCATCTATAACAATAGAAATACCCCTTATTTAACAACTCAAACTCGAAAAAAGTATACCAGAATTTTAGGCCCACTTTAGGTTCATTGAATGCACGAAAAAGAAATATGAAAAATTTGGACAACCTCTCACTTCACCACTCTTATTTCCCGCCCACAAGCTCACTTCACATCCCTGAAAAAAATTTTTGCGTCAGATTAACTTCTCTTCCAGATTTTTTTCATATGAATATTTTCAAGATTATTCTAAAAAGATATGAAATAAAAGGAAAACTATATATTTTCTACTAACGATATTTTCAAGATTATTCTCAAAAGATATGAAATAAAAGGAAAACTGTATATTTTCTACTAACTATATTTTCAAGATTATTCTAAAAAGATATGAAATAAAAGGAAAACTTTTTCTAAAAAGAGAATAAAGGAGAAATCCTTAAAAATATGTTTGAAATATTTTTTATTCAGAATAAAAAAACTAAACTACATAATTGAAGAGTTAAAAAAAATTAAGGAAAGTTAAAGAATGTACTTTAAAGGAATTTTCTGTAAGATTTACCACTTTCACATCTTCTTTTAAATAAACATTTTTAAGATTATTGTTCTGAAAATATATTTTAAAAAAATTAATTTTTTTAGAGAGAAAATTAAAAAAAAAACCTTCAAAAATTCCAGAAAATAAAAAATCTAAAAACCAAAATCTTTACCAAGAAAAAAAACGAGTAAAACAAAATAAAGAAAATAATTTCAAAGTAAATCCTGTAGAGGAATTTTTCATAATAATAACCCTTTTTTATATAAAATAAAATATCACTTTATTTAAAAAGAGAATAAGAGAAGAAATCTTCAAAATCAAGCATTTATAATTTTTAATTAGTATTTCAATATTTAAACTGAGCTATTGAAAAAATTGAATTAGTTAAGAAGTTTAGAATAAAAGAATTTAAAATAAAAAATCTTTGCCTGAGATTAAAGAATATATAATGTAATTAAATTATAAAAGTAAATATAGACTGACTACTCTAAAGAAAATTTCCGTAATTTTCCGAATTTTCCGTAAGACTAACCGCTTTCTCAACTTTTTGAGCATAAATTTCAGCTTTTCTTTCAAATAAATATAAATAAGTTAAATATAGAATAAAAATAAGAAAGACAACAAGGTATAAGAATAAATAAATACTAATTGCCGACGAAAAGTAACAATAAGCCTAGAAAAAGAATGATTGCTTTTAGCAATTTTCTCTGACAAAATAATCTGAAAATAACGGTTTTTTCGAAAATTTTTACTTATTTTCAACTTTCAAGTAAAAGAGTGTTAAGTTACCGATTGAATGTAACAGAGAGAATTGTTTAAAGAAGCTATTTTCCTTACAGTAATATTTTTTTATAATAATTCTAAAAGATGCCGTTTTATCTCAAATTATCCACTTTGCGTCAACTTTTCAATTAGATTAAGGTCATATTTCATTCAAGTTGAGAAAAATAAATGTCAACAATTTTTTTTATAACATTGTCTTTATATAATGCTAGAAAGTTGCGATTTTTTCTCAAACTTTGCCCTTTTTGTCCACTCTCCACTCAGAGTGAGGTAAAAATTAATATCTTCCTATAGCATTATTCATACATTAGATAGTTTTACACCTTAATAAATTGTTTACAATTTTTTGCTTAAACTAAATTAATTTTAATCTCACTCTAATGTTGAAAGTTGGACCAAAAAAAAAATAGGAAAAATGGCAGCTTTAAATGATTATCCTAAGAGAATATTATTATTAATAAAAATAAATTATTTAAACAATCATTTCTGTGAAATTTAATTGACTATTGCCATGACAAGACTAGGAACTTGGAAAATGTTTTAAAATCGAGAAAGCACAACCATCTTACTCTATTGCTATAAATAATGAAAAATTGTTTAAACATTTATTATTGATCCAAATAACACTCTCTTTGAATGATTCTAAAAAGTTGCGTTTCATCTATAATATTAGAACTTTGTCTAATTTTCACTTAGACAGGTAATAATTAATGCAGATGAATTTTTTTTGAAGATTCACATTTCGAGTGGAGGTTCTCGCATAGAGGAATAATTTGTAATTTTTTTAATAATAGACCAACTGAAGTTTTCATTTTAATCAATTTAAGAATGGAAAATTACAAAAAGTAGAAAATTACATTCTTGCATCAACTTTGAATTAAGCTAATGAAAAAG
Organism: Belonocnema kinseyi; assembly: GCF_010883055.1. Taxonomy (NCBI): domain Eukaryota; kingdom Metazoa; phylum Arthropoda; class Insecta; order Hymenoptera; family Cynipidae; genus Belonocnema; species Belonocnema kinseyi. Next base: position 56,149,064 of record NC_046664.1, read on the forward strand.
AGATTGACTATAAAAAAACCGATTTTTAAAATATTAATGAGTACAAAAACAATGCTATAAATATTTAAAACATATTTTGGTCAGTTTCAAAATATTAGTGTTGAAATAATTCCTAAAAATTTTATTAATTCATCTGGAACCGTTTTCAAGTTATCGTGTTCACAAAAAAGTGTGACATCCGAACACACATCCTGACACATACATCCACACATACGTGCACACAAATATTCAGACAATTGCTTAGAACATTGTATTAGACATTCTTGAATTGAGGAACGTTTGATTTAATAAATTTAAAAATTGTCAAAAATATCTTTTTTACAAAGACATAACTGCGGGGTATTAAGAAGTTTTTTAACATAAATGACTGGAGCCCAAGAACTAAAGTTTTTATTTTTAGATGCCCAAACATGATAAAATTGCGAAAAATTTTATATTTTGACAAAATCACATCTTCGTGGTATCAAGGGATTGTTTTTAAACGTCAAGATTTGGTGCCTAAGAATCGGTGTGAGCATTTTTGAGAAGCCCACAAATCAGAAATACCATTTACACTGAAAAATTATAAAAAGAAAAGAAATCTTTGCGGAGCTAAAAAATCAGAGACTCCATTGACAAAGTAAAATTATTTATCTTTCTATTTACTCTATTTCTATTTCTATTTACACTTTAATATTCTGAAAAAATTAATTGCTGACAAAGGCACATCTGCGTGGTATCAGGGGGTAGATTTTTAACGTTGAAAGTAGCAGCCCAAAAATCCAAATTGTTATTTTTCTTCTAAAAAAACAGCATCAACCTAATTCATCAAAAATACTTTGAATGGGGCTCATTTACCATTTTTGATCAAAAATTATTCTACTATATTTTGTTCCGGGGATATCCTTGCGAGAAGTGCATCTTTTTTAACGCTAGTTTTTTAGGTGTCTATCGTACTTCTGGATGTTACTATGTTTATTTACATAAAAAATTTTATTTCTATGTTTCAGTTTGCCACACTTTATTAAATGCCCTATACCAGTCTCTTAGGACTTTTGAAGTTTTGCCAGTGGAGATTCCTGGTATTCGCCTCGAGAAAAATGCGGATCGACACGTGGGTCGTGTCACGGTGGCGGCAAGGGGAAACTATATGATTGGTTGGGTCCTCAATAATCGCGTTTATCCAATATATAATCTAAGAAATATTGTAATTGTTAGAAACTTAGAATCCGGGGAAACCTATCTTTTTGATGAGGACGATGAAAACCTCCCGAAATTAGGTGTGTTTAAATTCTTGCCACCAAACACACCACACACTAATGAAATTGTGCTTCCAAGTCTCCCTCTTAACCAAAGTGCACATCCTGGCTTTTATAGACCGAATTTTGGATATACTTAGCTTAAAATTTTAGAAAAGTATAAAACTAAGATAAGATACCTTTTCTTTTCGAATGATTTGATAAGGTTAATTTCCTCCTTTCAAGATGCAAACATTTTTATTTTATAAAGCTTGAAGTTGATTCGGTAGCTTTTAAAGATAGAGCGCGTGTGTTTCTATTTTTGAATAAATACAAGGGGGTGTTTTTTGAGGAACAACATTATGAATCATTAATTACATTAAAGACAAGAAACAAAAACTAAAAACCATAAATCGTGTATAAAAAGTGTAAAAATGTGACTTCTGCCTTTTGATCATTTTAGTTTTTAGAAACATAGAAATCTAAAAATTCTTGTACAGTTTGAACGTGTCAAATTTTCGATGAATTTTTATGTGGATATATTTCCGCGAGACGCCAAGTAAATTTTTGCTTTTCTACAATGGCAAATGTTAATTTTTATTTCACTGTTACAACTTTTCTGCTAATGTTTTTACTAAAAGTAACCAAATAATCTTTGAAAATATTAAAATTATTATACCTTTTTCTCAGAATTATATTCGAAAAAGGACTTCCCCTAATTTCAACTTAATTTCAGCAATCTATAATATAATTATGTAAAACCATATCAATGTGATTAGTTTAATTATCTGGAGAATTTTTGTAGCGGAAATAAGTCCAATTCTTGTATGAGAAGTGATTATAAAGTTGTCTTTTAAGTGACCTTCTCGGCAAACTTTTTGGTTTTCATTTCCTACTCCACTTTCCATCTTGCACTTAGTTATGAGATAATATTATAATTTGGCTTTGTCGGTTTTCATCAAATTTCTACGTTTTGAGACCCCCCGAGTCAGAAAAAATAATTTTTTACTAAGGTGTCTGTCCGTCTGTAGTCTTTCTAGTCTATATCAATTAGGGACGGTAATGTTCGAAAGATTGATCAAATTGAATTCTGCTGTGGCATACTTCTTAATGACTAAATAGACAAAACGAGTTTCTTAACTAGCTATTTTGGATGGAAATTCAAAAAGTGAAAGCATTTTCAAAATTGTTGAAATTATTTTTTTCTTCAAGTCTTAAAAGTTCTATACACGACTGTTCATAGTAGCCGGAAACTCAAACAATTTATCCTCGTGACTTTTTTCTATAAAAGAAAAATTAATATTTAAAGAAAAACTATTTATTTCAAGTCAAACAACGTATGATATGAAAAAAGTGTCAAGAGGAGAAGAATGCTGATTTTTGAAAGCCCTAAAAAATTATCATAACAACTTTTTTAATCTTGTCGAAAAGTAAAATTTTCAAATTCTGATCGCACAAGAAATAATGAAAAATCCAAAATTCCATTTAGCGTTCAGACTATCCAAGAAACGAGAAAAAATTAATTCGCTAAAATTTTGTGCCCTGAAAAGACATACAAATTTTTCATTAATCATTTTCGGATAGGATGTGCATTTTTTTTTATTAATAAAAAACAGAATTAAAATAAAAAATTAAATATTTGAACAAACGACACACGCTACAAAAAAAATGAGACAAAATATGTTTATGCAAAAAAGGTACAAATTTGTTATAAATTATTTTTAAATGATGCGGAGTTTTTGTTTTATTTGTAAAAAACAACACTAAAAATAAGAAAGAAAATTTTTGGACAAGCGACATAAGCTATGAAAGAAATGAATAGACGAAAGTTGCTCTTAGAATAAAAGAGCAAAAACTCATTCAAATTTTTCATCAATAATTTCTATATAGGACGAGTAGATTTTCTTTAAATCGTAAAAATAAAATGACAAATAAAATTTGGAAAAACGACACACGGCACGCAAAAAAATTAAAAGACAAAAGTTGTTCAACAACAAAAATCTACAAGTTGGTTATAAACTCTGGTTGTAAAGATATGTATAAAAAAATTAACTTCTTGGAAAAACGGTACAAGCTACAACCACAATAAAATTTTATTTAACAAAACTTCTCGTCTAAATTATATTAACAATTTTTCTTGGAACCACTTCACGCTAGGATGTGTATTTTTGGCTTAAATTCTAAAAAAACTTTGAAAGTAAACAAATTAATTTGATAAAAAAGCGACAAAAATTGTAACAAAATGTTTAATAACAATTTTTGTATAGAAGACGACCTTTTTTAATCATAAAAACAAAAAAATTAAAATACTTATGTTTCAATACCAATGCATATTATGAATTGTAATAACATATATTTAATATTTATTGAAATGATAGGGGAGACCACCTTAGAGAAGATCATTATCATACAGTTGGTTATCTTCAAATATAAGCAAAACTATAAGTAAAATAATAAATTTATAATTTTAATAAATTAAGAGATATCAAGTATTGACTATTATTTACATTAAATTAAATATTTAAATTCCATTAGTATACTTTTAATTAATGATTATCTAATGTAGAATGATCTCTCCTACATTTTGTAGGGTAGCGAAGAATACAAATTGTTGCAAAAGAAGGAGCGAATATTAAAGTAATCTCAAAAATTAAATGTTTACATTAATTTGCAATATATAATAAGCATTACAAGTATAGAAATAAATATAATATACATTTAACATAATAGTGTAAAACATAATGTACAAAAGTTCAATTTTTTTACAAAATCGTGTGCGAAGCATGAGATATGTGATGCGAATGTTTTTGTTGAAGCCGAAAGAGCTTTAACAAAAGAGAATTCACATTCATTAAATAATAGTTCTTGATGCGTTGATCTTTGATTTTAAAAGGACTTTGTACAAATATGAAAGAAATATAATTTTTTATTTCAAACAAATTTGGGTGCGACATGCATGAAAATTTGAAAACAAAATTTTCCAATTGATTTTTGGACCACATTTTTGAATAAGTAAATAGCTAACTATCTAAACTTTTAGTTTTCTTGTGACTTTTCTCTTTTCTTAGTTTCCCTTTTCCCACCCTACTGTTACAAGGATGGGTCAAGGATGCTGAGAAGATTTCGGGAGATGTCTTTGTCACTAGAAGACAGAATTATCTTTTTGTACCTGTCTTTTTGTACCTGTTTTTTGTACCTGTACCAAATAGAACGACCTTCCTCATATAGTCTGCAAACTTTTACTAGACAGTGGTAGAGTATACACACTGTAGAGTGTAGAGTGTAAAGTGTAGATTAATTACACACGCACACACACACACGCGCATATATATATATATATATATATATATATAGCGAGGAATCTAAAGCCTGGGAAGTTTGCATTTTATTGAAGAACCGTACAGATTTTTTCCCAACATCGCATTCACAAAACGACAATGGCAGAAAAATCTATTATATACGTGCACAAATGTGGAGTCCCTGGAGGATCTAAATTTTGTTTACTTTCCTCAAGGATTTTCACATGGAACGACAAAGCACCTTTTTTTTAGAATTTCGAAAATAACATGAGAAAGTTTTTAATGGAAATGAGGATCCTTAGCGCCACTAAAAAACATACGACGTGTTAAAAACCACACCAAAAATATCTATGCATAAAAAAATATGCCAAGTACAACCACATTTTGTAAAATAAAAATTGGCCAAGTAATTTGGAAAAAAATATTCATGATAAAGTATATATGGAAACTTTTTTAATAAACTACTATGAAAAAATGTTGATAACAAACTTTCAAATGCCACTTTAGACGTTCTAAAAGTTAGTTGAAAAATATTATAGTATTATTAATTATAGAATCAATTTCCTATACCTATACCTATACCGAGCAATTTTTAAAAATAATTTTGTGTAAATATATATTTAATTTGTGTAAACTAGTTTTTTAAATGTTATTTCAAGCATTTTTATCGAGTACTTTATAGAAAACGTTTCTGGATATATTTTATTGTAATTTTTTTCGAATTACTGCGCCTACTTGAATTTTACAAATTCGTGTAGCTATATTTGGCAGATTTTTTACATTAGGGTTTATGCTTCACGGCTTTTGCATCATGGTTGATTGCATTTTTAATAGGATATGTAGGCTTAATTAATTTAATTTTTAATTTAGTATTAAGTTGCTAAATAAAAAATTTAATTCATTTTTTCAATAATCTATCTTGCGGGATTTTACTCACCCTCAATAATAAATTTTTTTGAGAATGTTAATCTTTGTTCTTGATTTTAGACTTAGGTAAATTAGAAACAATTAAATTGTTTTAAACTTCTCTACAAAAAATGGTGATCCTCAGTAGTGAATTTAATTGAATCATAATTTCTTGCAGAAAACCCATTTAAAAATAAAGGGTTATAAATTTACGTAGTAGTGGGAAACACATAAAAAGATGATTAAAACAAGATTATAGCTGATCACTTTTTGACAAAAACGTTTATAGCAATGTACATTTAATGAAAATATTTTTCTAAGTATTTTTTACATACCTAATTTTAGTTTAGAAAATATTGGGTTACAAAATTTGTATTTCTTAAATTAAAATGTAATGATTTTTATGTTATCATTCGAAATTTTTGCAAATTCACACTGTACTAAGAATACCAAATTATTTAAAAAAATATTTTACCCAATAGTTATAGAAATCTAAAAAAACGGGCATTTTATTTAAGAAGGATTCAGTTATTGATTTATTTTTTATACACTGCATAGTGTTTGGAGTACGAAAAATTATCTTTGAAGAATTTTGCAAAATTTCTAATACTTTGGCAGGTATTGTAAATTGAAACATTAAATTTTGATAATTGGACCATACTTGAACAATTTTCATATCTGCTGTTATTGAACAAAGGAAATTTTTTTTTACAAATATACACAGAAAGTTAGGGAAAAATTGAAATTAAAAAAAACTTATCCGAATATCGATTTTTATATTGTTTATTTAATAAATAGTGTTTCTTTTTTCGATGCTAAAAGCATCGTGAAATTTAAATCGAAGTAAATAAATATGATGTTTGAAGTATCCTTAAGAAGATAACCACGATGTACAAAAACGTGTTTTTTGATGTTTTTGGAAAAAAAATTCTCAAAGATTTTCGGTCCCGAAAAATAAGTATTCTCGAAAATGGAAGTCTTTTGTTTTCTACAAACAGTTTAAAATCGCTTACAAATGTTTAAAATAAGTGGAAATTGTATATGTTACACTTATTCAGTTAATTTTCTATTAATACTTATATTGGTCAGCGAGTAAAAAAAAATGTTTATTTGTTATAAAAAAGTTAATGGGAAAAAATGCGTTCTTAAATATTAAAAAGACTTAGATATTATATTTCATGAAATTTGTGTCGAAATGTATTTATGTTAGTGTCGTTCCAAAACTCAGATATCTAAAAAAAAATGTTTTTTTTATGATTGTAAGAATCAAAATAATATGACTGATGTTGTTTCAAATAAAAAGCTTTATTTTTTACAAAAAATTTTAAAATTCACAAACAAAGAAATGATTAATTTCAACCATGTTTGTTGCAACTACATTTTTTCTGACCGTCGCGTCGCTTCTTACCAATTTAAAAAAAATGATTGCATTCAAATAAACAAATGCTTTTTTTAAAAAAAACTTTCTAATTTTAAAATAACTAAATAAGCTTAAAATACAATTATTTGTTTAAAAAATGTTCGAACGATTTCAAAAATTGGAAACAGTAGAGTTGTAGAGAATGTTTTCCAGGAAAAATAAGCCGTCATTTTAAAATGCATTTTTCAAAATTGGAAACAGTAGAGTTGTAGAGAACGTTTTCCAGGAAAAATAAGCCGTCATTTATTAAAATGCATTTTTCAAAATTTGGTAAGGAGTGATGATCAGTTCCAAAAACCATGGTTAAAATTATTGTTTTTTTTGTGAATTTTTACATTTTTCATAAAAAATCATGTTTTTTTTTTAAATGACATCAATTATAATATTTTTATTCCTAAAATCATAGAATTTTTTCAGATATCTGGTTATGGGCACGAAAACTACCTTAAAAGTAATGTTTAATTATAACTTATACATACTGATTATTTTTTCAACATTTATACGTTTTTTATACATTACGTTTTTTTTGTTTAAATAATTTCAGAAATAAATAAACAATGTTGATACTTTTAAAGCATAAACATGGTTTTTTTAACGAAATCTAAAAGAGCAAAGTCTACATGTTAAAAAATGTCTTAATTGTACATTTGATTTGAATGATTAAACTATTAACACTTTTTTACTGAAAATTAATTTATCCCAAAAATAGTAACTTAAAAGCAAGTTTTAGTTCATACCATGAAAAAAGTTAACCTTATCTATTCAAATCAGCTAAGCAGTTGATTTGTTGATAAAATTTCAATTTAATGTTGGAAAAATAGTTAATAAGTAAAGTCTTCATTAAAATTCTATGTCATAAAATATCTGAGTTTTGTTAATTCTCAAGAAAGCAGTTTTGCTCATAAGTTTTTTGTGTAACAAATTACATTTAAAAAATAGTTTTTTTACCAATATTAGGGTGATTAAAAAAAATTGAAAATCAAATATGATTGAGAGGAGACTATTAGAATTTTGTATTTGTTGCTGATTTTTTTATCTTCTCAACGTCATGAAAATGTACGTATTACATTTTTATGAAAACAAAATTATACTCTTTTATATTAACATCATTATAAATAATTTAATAACAAAATTTTAACTTATTTCAAGAAAATCATAATTTTTGCTTTTTTTAATTTGTTTATAATAATAAGAAATTTTCGGAAATTCTATATCTTGTGTTCTGTACTTGACGCAATGTATGAAACATTCTTACAGGACAATGTGAAACAAGAAAGTAAAATTATTATTATCCTTAGAGATAAGCTGCAAATTGTAATGAAAACGGGGATAATTCCATATTCAGACAAGATTATAATATGTGCATTTTTAAGACATTGAGACAATAAAAAGAACAAAAAGAAAAATTCAATCAGGGGATCTCTAGATGCGATTATGAATTTTCGATCTGAAAATTTTTTTGGCTAAAAAATTACAACTTAGGCTAGTGTGCGTATTTGATTTCAACAATTATTTTTTTGTAACTCTATAAAATGAAGTATCCTAACCAATATAAGTAAACATTTCTAGAAAATATTCACACTGATTTTAAACATTTTGTAACAATGGCGAACAATTTTTAATATAATATATCTAATTCTATAATTTTTGAGAATACATTTTTTTTGACCGAAAAATTGGGAGAATATTTTTATTGAAAAAATAAAAAATAAAACATTTTGCCTCTTCGCTGTTAAATTTAGGACACGTCAAGAATTACAATATTTTTTTATTAAATAAACAATATGAACGTTGAGTGAACTTTCTTCCATTTCGAAACTTTCGACGCATAATTGTACAGGAGTCTCTTGAACAATTAATAATAGCAGAGATGAATTTTTTTGTAAATTTCCAATGAACAATAGCTAACTTTGTCAAAGATCATTTTTGTTTGCACTGGAGATCTCCTTCGCCTCCAGTGAAAACAAAAATGATCCAACAACCCAACAGTTTTAATTAAAAAATTCAAACCGGGATAATCTTTCTATTCTTTTACTCAAACTTTCAGTAAGACTCACAGGCTCTTAAACATATTTAATTTTAAACAAATTTAGTATCTTTTTCAATCCTGTTTTACGGAAATCGGATTTTCAACAGTACTTTGCGAATTAAGCCAATAAGGGGGTGTTTTGCAGGTAATTTTTGCGTGGAAGTTTCCACTTTCCACTTTCTATCGAAAGCTGTCAATGAAGAAGAGGATTAGTGCTGGCTAGTTAGCCTTTTTGACAAAGGTACTCGAAGTCTTTTCTCAACCCAGGTCCCAGACCGAGACACCCAGGTTCCACCCAACCAGTCTCCCATGGAGTTGCGTACCGAGATGTCGTTCTGCCTTAGAAAATGAATTGGAGACTCATTTAAGGCATTTTAAGCGTCACCATGAACTTTTCTGAATTTCTCAGAAATTTCTCACGTTTCACGGATACCTGTTTAAATTAAACGATCGGTAACGAGCTCGAGGGCACCAAAAGTCGAAAGGAACCAACACCTCTCCTTTTCTCGTTGGGTCGTAAAGCAACAACCACAAAGAAGTTCCTTGAGCGTAGCCCAGCAAAAGGACGTTTCTGGGATCGCACTTCACTCGCGGTCCTCTCTCGAATTTTATTCACAATCCCGCCCTCTCAGCTTGCCCTTGAAATTCCAGGAAAGACGGCCAAGTATTGGCATTGTGTTTCTAAATGGTCCTGAAAAAGAACTTGGGAAGTCGAACTAAACCAGAGACGCAGGATGGAATTTATGTAAAGTTAATAGTATTTATTATAGTCTAAGGTCAATAATTTACAGACGAATGGAGAACATTGAAGCCGCTTTTAATCATTTTAATATAGAAAAATGCTGATCTTCAAAAGTTGGACACATAGTGGTCCAAGAATGGATTTTCGCGGACAAATTTGTTCATTTATATTTCCTAAAACCCATTGGAATCCAGTAAAAACGTTTAAGCGATCATCCACAAACTTACTTAATAATTTTTGGGACACCCCCCTCCCCCACTGACAACCATTGTTTTGGTTATGACTCCCCCCCCCCCCCTTCTCAGAAAGGAACGTAGTCTTTATGTAAAACTAGATTTTTCGCTTATGCTGATTTTTGTCTGTGTTTATAACAAATAAAGTTGACAATATGCCGTGTGGTAAATTATAAAGTACGGTAAAAAATAAAAAAGTGATTTTGCAAGTAAGTTTTGAAATGTGCCTAATTGAATTTTATGTGACAGTTAATATGGGTATTATTAATTTTTTAAATTGAAAAAGCTACATTTTAAAACAAAAAATGGAGTAGTTAAACTTCTAATCAAAAATAATAATTTAAATTATGAAAAACGAATTTTTATACCAAATAGTAGATTTTTTAACGATATTATTAAATTTCCTATAAGAACCGGCTGGAAATTAAAAACAAAAATATTAAAATTAGATAAAAAAAGTTCATTTTAGATAAAAAAAACACAAATTTTCAACAAAATTCAAGAATGCTCAACCCACAAGTTAAATTTCAACAAAAAACAATTTTTTAACAAAATAGTTAAATTTTTACAAAAATTTTAATTTTTACCTAAAAAAGAACCATTTCTGACCAAAAATGAAAGAGGGTAAATTGTCAATTACCAAAGTAATTTTTCATACAGACAGACCGACAGACACACACATTCGTAAACATCTATTTTTCTGATTCAGGGGGTTTCAAAACGTGGACATTTAACAAATCGGGGGGAGGGTTGTACCATTTTACACATATCTATTACCTTCTCTGGTGAGGATGTAAAAAAAACATTTACACAAATTTTTTTGCTCTACTTTCGGTGATAAAATGTTACCTACTTATCTTTGCTTAGCTTGTGTCGTGTGTCGAAAAATTTAATTTTTGTACTTTCAATGTATTTTTAGAAATAAAACAAAAACTACGTGTCCTATAAAAAAAGTGACTAATAACAAATTTTTAAATGTTTTTTGAGTGCAAAATGTTTGTCCCATCATTTTTTTTTCGTATCTTGCGTAGTTTAAACGCAAAGTGCATTTTTTATTTTTTATTAGTTTTTGTGTGCTAAAAATTTGAATTTATAATTTTTCAAAAAAATTCGAAAAGTTAATATGATAATCTTGTAGGGCTATCGAAAAGTAACATTTTTCTTTTCAAATACTATGAACAACTGTACAGAGAATTTTTGGATCATGAAAAAATGTGTACTCAAACATTTTAAAAATAGGCTCACTTTTAGTATTTTTATCCAAAATGTCTGACTAACGAACTTGGTATTTAGCTTGGGAAAATAAAAGAGTGTACCAAAGGCCAATATAATAGATTAATTTTGTCAAAAGTTTTCGTGCTCACAGGCAGACATAAAGCAGACATAAAGCAAACAGACAGGCATACAGACAGACACATTCGTAATAATCTGTTTTTCGGATTCAGGGGGTTGCAAAACGTGGACCTTATGACAAAAACTAGGGGGGAAGGGGTCAAATTTCACACACTTCTAATACCTTTTCTGATGAGAATGTAAAGATTTAATCTGTAAGTGAACGTGTTGAGTTTGGATATATAAATTAAAAAAAAAAGATGATTAAAAGCGTTTTAATTCCACAATTATAAATTTAAGAGAAAGGCAAAAATTTGAGTATTTAATATTTTTCCGAGTTGATAAAGCATCTGTTTCAAATTCTTATGGAATAAAGGCGGGAAAATTTAATATTTAAAAATTTTGTATTAAGTTTGATACAAGGAAACTTTTCATGTTCAATGTTTTATGTGGACGTGGAGAAATTTAGGATTTTTAATATCAAGATGAAAGGTGAAAAATTTCAATTTCTAATTTCGTTATGATTCATGGCATTTAATTATAAATTGCTTAATTTCAAAGTGCTAAAACCTATTCTATACGTGTAAATTATTACGTGTTCTGATTAAAAATTTGTGAAGCTTCGATAGTTAAGGTTTGAAATTTTAAAGAGTTCCAGTTTCAATTCTCCATTTTGAATTCTTTATTTGATTTCACCACGTTTTTGAAAATAGCCTGGGCAATTAAAACTATTTTACATTTATTATTGAAAAGTTTGAAATCTTTTAGTTAACTCGTTAGTTTGCAATATGGGTGGGAGTGCGTAAATAGCCCCCCCCCCCACTTGGCGCTTAAGCTATAAACCCATATCCATTTTTATTTTCAAGACTGAATATGGCCAGCTTTAGCGGGTAACGTTTTGGGAATATACCTATTAGGTACCAGGCGTACCCTACCGCACAGTGAATGACACGGACCTCTTTGCTCGACAAAGTGAGCCTCACATACTCTGCCATCCGGCAGCCTCCCTAGCTAGGCCGTGAAGAGGAACAGCCAGGCATGTGTGTTTGTGTTGATTACTCAAAATCGATATAGAGCCTCTACCTTTGAAGGTAACTAGCCTGTTCTGAAGGGACCTTAATTTTAAGGTGGATTCCTAACCACCAAAACCCCGGTACACGTAGGGAAATTGCAAGAGACGCAAGAACTAAGATCTCGGAACCCTTGCTTTTAAATTTAAAGTAATTTGTAAACTTTTGGTACCCGCCGAAGATTCAATGACTTTTTATACACTTTTGACAAGACCAATTTTTGTAATGTATTTATTTTTGCATACTGTAAATAATCTGGTAACTGGAGGCATTTAGCTCACGAATTTCTGAACGTTAAATATCTTCAGCAGCACGTATGAGCGTAAAGAGAATTCGGAATTTCATGAAGCATTCCTCGTTCCGAGGATTTCGCGAGACAAGTAAGGGGAGAACCCTAGACGAGATCTAAGATTTAGGGCCAACCCCTGTTAATAATTCGAGAATTACTTGTAACTTTCTCAAAAGCTTAATTATTTTCCAAAGTAATTCCAAGTTCCACTTTATTCATGCAAACTTGAAACCTCCTACTTTCCAGTTACTTTAACGCCAGCGGTTAAATTAATACTCACCTAGAAAGTCGAATCCAACGACGATAAATAATTACTGATGCTTATGGATAAATTATCATTGTGGTTGTACTCCAGGGGCTTATTCTTGGCTAAAATTGATTGCTTACTTTTAGACGCAGGTGTATCAGAGCTTTTAATTAAGATTCAATTCTTTAGGTAGGTTGAATCGAATGATCAGAATCTAGTCCTTTATAAATTTATAGGTCTAGGCATTTTTTTAACGATTCTTTGGATATTTATAATATATAAACCAGAGTGGCCCCACAAATCCGTTATTAAAATTCCCAGATTTTTCCCTGGCCAATTTTACTTTCTCCCTGATCCATATTTTATAAGATTAACATTTTAAGCTTCCCAAAATTTTAATATAGAACCTTTTATTGAATGGAATGAAACAATTTTCAACTTAAATTGATAATTTAATTAATTATTAAAATGAAGTAATTAATTTTTCTCTGGGCTGTCCCGGCCTAATTTACCAAAAAAGTAACCTATTGGAATCCAAAAAGTGACTAAAAGTGACTAATAGGCTTGAATAATTTGATTATTTTTCTTTCGATTTTAGAAGAATTTATAAGACTTCCAAACAATTCCAAAAATGCGAATAAAATGGAATTTTTTATAAATCCAAAAAATGCTATTGATTTAAATAGAATCCGAGTGAATTTAGAGGAATTCAAGAGCAATGAGAAAAATTCTAAAAAAATTAAGGTAAATTACAAGGAATTCGATTGAATTGAAAACAAATTAAAAATATGAAAAAATACAATAAGTTCAGTAAGTTTGAAATAAGTTAAGAAGAATTGAAGTAAATTCAAAAGATTGAAGTAAGCTAAAAAAATGCTATAGAATTTTTGAGAATAAAAAGGAGTTCAGGGTGAATTCCAAATAAATACAAATACATTGCAAAAAATATTTTTGATCTTTTTATATCTTTGAAACCCTCCAAAATCCATCACTTCTTGTGAATAAATTCTTTGAAATCCCTTAAATGATTAAAATCCTTTGAAATCCTTTGACATTCCTAGAATCCTTAAAACGCTGTAAAATCTCTTCAAATTATTTTAATCCGTTAAAAATGCGGATCCGAATTGGATCATTTCATATCGTAACTGAATTACTCTGGATTACAAGTATCTTACTCCAGATTAAAAGTAAATTCTTCCAGATTAGAATTACAAGTAAATTACTCTATGTTATAACCGAATTACTTCGGATTACAGGTAAATTATCCCAAATTAGAACTAGCTTCGTCTTAAAAGTGACATTTTTAATATACTGGGTTACTTGAAATATAAGTAGATTACTCCAGATTATAACTACACTTCTCTAGATTATAATTAAATTACTTTGGATCACAAAGGATAACTTTGTCTTATAATTGGCTTTTTATTATACTAGAATACTTGAATTACAAGTATTTCTTCGGATTACATCGAATAACTTTGTCTTACAAGTGATTTTTTTATCATGTTGGATTACTTGGATCACAAGTGAATTGCTCTAGATTATAACTGAATAACTCCGGATCACAAGTAGATTGTTCCAGATTAGAACTAGACTACTCTATATTATAATTTAATTACTCTGGATTACACGGATAACTTTTTCTTAAAAGTGGCTTTTTATTATACTGGATCACTTAGGCTACAAGTGAAATACTCCAGATTATAACTGATTTGCATTGGATTACAACGAATAACTTTGTCTTACAAGTGGCTTTTTTATTTCACTGGATTACTCAGATTACAATTAAATTACTTCAGATTATAACTGAAATACTCTGGATTACGAGTATATTAGTCTAGATTAGAACTAGTCTACTCTAGATTATAATCGAATAATTCTGGATTACAACGCAAAACTTTGTCTTGCAAGTGGCTTTTTCATTATACTGGATTACTTTGATTACAAGTAAATTATTCTATTATAACTGTCTTACCCCAGATTACAAAGAATAACTTTTTCTTACAAGTGGCTTTTTTATCATACTGGATTACTTAAATTACACGTGAATTGCTCCAGATTATAACTGCATCCCTCTGGATTACAAGTAGATTACTCCAGATTAAATCAAGAATACTTCAGATTATAATTAAGTTACTGCGTATTACAACGGATAACTTTGTATTATAAGTGGATTTTTCATTATACTGAATTACTTGGATTACAAGGGAATTACTCTAGATTATAACTGAATTACTTCAAATTACAACGAATTACTTTGTCTTACAAGTGGCTTTTTTATTTAACTGGATTACTTGGATTTCAATTGAATTACTCCAGATTATCACTGAAGTACTCCGGATTACGAGTATATTACTTCAGATTTAAACTAGACTACACTAGATTATGATTGAATTACTCACAATTACGACAGATAACTTCGTATTACAAGTGGTTAATTTCTTATTGTACGGGATTAATTGGATTAAAATTGAATTATCCCTGATTTTCACAAGATTGCTCTAGATTGTAACTGGATTAATCTTGATTACAAGTGTATTGCGGCCGAACAGGGCTGAGTAAATGTGAATTAAAAACGGATTACCTGGGATTAAGAGCAGATTACTCTATTTAACACTGGATTATTTACATTACACTGAATAATCATGTATAATAACGGAACGCTCCATGGGATTACCAAAGTTGTTTCCACCTAATTTGAGTCTATTATTATAGAATCCGGCGCCTTAATAAATTATTGCCAGATTACTAAATATTATAGCGAAGAATCTTAATCAAGTTTTTAAATTCATTTTTGCGCCCATCATGGTTTTCCTTTTATGAAGGTTCTCTTTAATAACTCGAGAACGTTGCATTTTTTCCCTTCATAACAGGGCCAACGTTACCCCGGATATAACGCGGATCTTAACGTAGCTCGGAATCCGTTATGTCGCTTGATAGCGTCAATTTGAAGTTTTAATAAGAGCGTAGGTGAGCTTTTCACAGAGTCTTAAACTCACCTACGAAGGCTCTTACTTCCGGACCTTCCATCGGTCTCAGAACGACTTCTAATATTTGATCGCGTAATGCGATTGCGTTTCACCGTCATATGAAGCCGGGATCCATTTTTCTAAGGAGGTATTTTGAGCCAGTATTGTTCTGGTTTCTTACCTTAGAGTTACTGGCCTCCGCATAAAGAAATTTTGCAAACTGGAAATAGGGTCAAATATAAATAAGTTAACTAGATTGTCCCAAGTGGGGGTATGTCCAACTATAAACAGTTGGTTTTTTTTAAACTGAAAATGGAGTCAAATGTAATTAAAAAGAAGTTTTTTCCGAGTTGATTTACAACCATCTTCAATTGGGTGGTTGTTTTAAATCCTGGAAAAGGGGTTCAAATGCAATTGATAGAAAGATTTTGACAAGTTGAGGTATGGCGACCTATGAGCTAGTGAATTTTTTAAATATACTAGAGATGGATTCAAATGTAAATCATATTTATATTTTGATGAGTTGAGGTAGTCAACTTTAGAAACGGGTTTTTTCTTTGATTACTGAAAGTGGAGCCAAATAAAATTAGGGTGTAAATTTTGCTATGTCGGGATATAACCAAAAATAAATTATTTTTTTAACTGTAAATGGGATCAAATGTAATTGAAAAGTATTTTTTTCTGAGTTGGGGTATAAACAACAAACTACGGGTAATTTTCTAACTAGAAATGGGATCAAATATAATTGAGAAGTACATTTTGTCTAGTTTATGTATGTACAACTATGAAAGGGTGATTTTTTAATGTACTGGAAACGGGTTTAATTAAAATTTATAGCAAGATTTTTATAAGTTGACGGTTGGCCAACTATAAGCAAGTCCTTTTTTGATATACTAGACATGGGTTTAAGTATAATTGATAGGAAGATTTTGATGAGTTGCGGTGTAATCGACTGTAAAGAAGTGTTTTCTTTTTTTACTGAAAATGGGGCCAAGTATAATTAAAATGTTAATTTGGCCAAGTGGGAGTATAGCGAAAAATAAATGAGTTGTTTTAAAACTGTAAATGGGGTAAAATGTAATTGAGAAGTATATTTTGGTATTTTGTTTTAAATTCCAAGTAGCATAAAATATAATTAGGAATTAGATTTTTCGGAATTGATGTATGACCAACTATTAACGGGGTTTTTTTTAAATATACTGGAAAAGGGTTAAAATATCATTGATAGGAAGATTTTAACAAGTAAAGTATGGCTAATATTATAAGTGAGTACTTTTTTTAATATACTGGACATGGCTTCAATTGTAATTATGATAGGAATATTTTAACGAGTTGAGGTAAATATAACTTTTCATAGGGCCAAATGAAATTACGATGTAATTTTTTTCAAGTATTCATATAAGCAGTAATAAATGAGCTTTTTTAATACTTTGAATTTGGTCAAATATAATTGAGAAGTATAATTTTCTGATTTTGGGATATAACCAAGAAATTACGAGTGGTTTCAACTGGAAATTCAATAAAAAATAAATGCGAAGTAAATTTTTCCAACCTTTGTCAACTGTCAACAATGTGTTTTTTGTACATTTACAATGGGTTCAGATATGATTGATGAAAAGATTTTACCGCGTTGAGGTGTGGCCAACTCTTAACGATTTTTTCCCTGAAAGATTGGCATAGGGGTGAAATGTAATTGAGAAGCGGATCGGGCCGAAATAGGGTAAAACCAAGAATAAACGGGTCGTTTTTAAACTGGAAATGAAGGAAAAGTCGGTATATATAATTTAGAGGTAATTTTTGCGGACCAAGTTGGGTTATAGCCATTAACAAACGGGTGGTTTTTTAAAAACTGGAAATGTTGTCGAATGTGTAATTAAGAATTAGATTTTTACCGAATTGAAGTATATACAATAAGCGAATTTTTATCAAACTGCGAAATGTAGTTAATTTCAATTAAAAATTATAAACTTCTGAGTTAGGGTATGAACAACAAATAACAGATGTTTTTTAACTGGAAATGTGGCGAAATATAATTAGGAAGCATATTTTCTAAGTTGGGGTAGGATCAACAATTAAAGGATGGATTTTGTATCTGACAATTGGTTGAAATATAATTAAGAAGTAGATTTTTCTAATATGAAGTATGGTAAAATATAAACAGGTGTTTTTTTAAATATCGGAAATGGTTTCAAATCTAATTGATAGGAAGATTTTTCCGAGTTGGGGCACGGCTAACTCTAAATGGTGTTTTTAAATTGAAAAACTGGTAAAGGGGTAAAATTAAATTGAGAAGTCGATTTCATCGAGCTAGGGTATAAACTATCAATGAGTTTTTACATTCTCATCAGAGAAGGTATTAGATTTGGGTAAAATTTGACACCCCCAGTTTTTGTCAAATGTCCACGTTTTGAGACCCTCTGAAACCGAAAAACAGGTTTTTACGAATGTCTGTCTGTATATATGTCTGTATGTCCGTCTGTCTGTATGTCTGTCTGTGAACACGATACTTTCAAAAAAATTAATCTATTAGATTGCCCTTTGGCACACTTGTTTAGTGTCCTAAATTAAAGGTCAAGTTTGTTAGCCAGCCATTTTGGATTAAAATTATAAAAGTGGGCACATTTTGAATATTTTTTAGACCACTTTTCTAAAAATTCCAAACTTCTCTGTACTGTTATTTATAGTACTAAAAATGTTGAACAATTTATCTAAATGACTTTTTTTGAAAAATTAAAAATTACCAGAGTTAGAGCATTTTCAAAATCCAAAGAAACAAATTAAAATGAACATTTCAAGCCAAACAACGCATAACACGAAAAAAGTCAAGATAGAAAAACGTTGCTTTTTGAAATCCCTACAAGATCATGATAACAGTTTTTTTAATTTGGTCGAAAAGTTGAAAATTCCAAAGTTGATCGTATCAAAAATGTTTGAAACCACATTTTTTCAAGATTAAAGAATTTTGTGCATGGTTGTTCATAGTACTCAAAAGTTCAAACAATTTATCTCTATGACTTTTTCATATGAATAGAAAATCATCAGAGTCAGGGCATTTTCAAAACAAAAAAACTAAAATGAGCATTTTAAGCCAAACAACACATGATATGAAAAAAAGCCAAAAGAAGAAAAACTTTGCTTTTTGAAGGTCCTACAGGATTATGATAACAACCCTTTTAATTTGTTCGAAAAGTTCAACATTCCAAATTTGATCCTACCAAAAAAAATTTAAAAATCCATAAATTCCATTTTTTGGTTAAACTATGCAAGATTCGAAAAAAATGAAAAAGCTCGAAATACACGCACTGGAAAAAACTACAAATTCATAATGAATTACTTTTCGACACAAGTTACGAAAAAATAAACAAACTAAATGTCTCGAAGACGGTACTCGGTACAGTAAAATGTGTAATAAAAAAATGGATTGCCTAAATAAGATCTAAAAATTTGATTTTCACATTTCTTGGTTAGGATACGCACTTTTTACATTCACACCATAATAAGAAGGTATTGGTTTCATACGAAAAATGACTTTCGCGGATTCCATCAAATATCGACGTTTTGAGATTTCCTCAGAACGAATACAAAGTTTTCAGGTTGGTATCTATCTGTCGTTGTCGTATGTATACTGGATGTCTTTGGACCGACTAATTGAATCGAATTGGGCTTTGTCACACAGGTTTAGGGGTCAAAGATTTTAAAATTCCATGTGCGGCTATTTATAGCACACGAAAATGTTAACAATTTATCTTGATGGATTTTTTTGATAACAAGAAAATTATCACATTCTCATCATAATAAGAAGGTATTGTTTTATGGGAAAACTGACTATCGCGGATTTCTTGAAATTTTCACTTGTCGAGAATCCCTAATTCCTAAAGAAACCGGTATTGCGATGACGTATGTCTGTCGGCCTTGTCATTATCGTCGTTGTCGTTGTTGTCTGTAAATACGGTAACACTTGAAGTAATAATTTAATTGAATTTCCCTTTGACACACTTTATAAGGATATGAAAAGAAAGAACGATTTCGTTAACCAGCTATTTCAAATAAAAATGCAATAATTTGGTGCATTTTCAAAAATTTTAAGACCACTTTTTTAAGATTTGAAAATTTCATATAGTGCTGTTTATAGTGCACAAAAATATGAACAATTTATCTTGATGACTTTTTTTGATAACAACAAAATTACCAGAGTTATAGCGTTTCCAAACTTAAAAAAAATAATAATAACGAAAATGACTATTCTATGTCATTCAACGCAATTACCAAATTACAGTTGTCGATGCTTGGTTCGTTAACCCTAATAGGTCTGTGCACAAATGTGGGGCAAATACAAAGACCGAGCGCAAAAGGCGAGATAATGCAGCATCGAGCGCGAAGCGCGAGATAGATACACCTTGAAGCGCGAAGCGCGAGATGAATACATTGTCAAGCACGAAGCGCGAGAACCAACTCTTCCAGAGTGCGAGACGGGAATCGAACCCGCAAGCCGACGGAGTGGGCCCAAAGCCTACACTTTAAATCCCACGACCATCTTCCCATTTGGTTATTTACTTAGAGTTTGGTCAAATATATTGGGGAGGCAGATTTTGCCGATTTGGCGTATGTGCAACTATAAATGGTTTTTTTTTAAATACTGGAAAAATGGCTTCAAATAAAATTTGAAAGGTAATTTTTACAGAGTTAGGAAATGACACACACACACACACACACACGCGCGCGAGCGG
>NC_046664.1:56169553-56180254 GCF_010883055.1 Belonocnema kinseyi
TGATATACATACACAAACGCAGACAGAGAGGGAGAGAGAGAGTTAAATTATAAGGAAAACCACTCATAAACATGACAGGAAAGAAAAAAGCGCCCACTTAAAATAATTATATGAACGGGGTTCATCTCAGAGTTGATTGATTAGAAATTTTTGAGTTTGAGTTACTTTAAAAAAATTAAAATGGTCTAAAAATGCAATAATTCATCGGTGGATTTCAATTGAAAATATGGTACTAATCTATTATTAAAGTAAATTTTAAGTATAAAATGTATTATGAAAGTAAAACTTTTAACGCTTTTCTCAATTCTCAGTTACAATTAATGATGTCTTAACAAGTTTTTTACCATAAAATGTAGTTTTTAATGTTTTCATATTGCTTTTAAAAAAATTCATTCACGTTTCTTTGTTTCTTGTGCGAAAATTACCTGCTTTTAAAAAAGTAATAATAATGCTAATATGTCATTCCTATCCAAAGTTGTGGTTAAACACAAAGGACACAATAAAAAAAGAAAAATTGACAAGAAACACATCAGTCTCCTTTTCGCTTCTTCGGCTGAACATTTCGATTCAAATAGTTGGAAAATGCAGATTCAAATAAAGATAAAAAGAGTTGACAGTTCGGTTAATTGTTAATAATTATGACAAATGCTGAGTCAGTATGTATGTCCATTTCCGTAAACAGAATGAGCAGACACTTTTCCAAACAAATATTCCTTCCGCCGAATAAAGCATATTATTGAAATTAAATTGCTAATCTCTTGCTCAACAACTATTGTTCTCTTTTTGTAAAAAACCAAATGGATATTATTATATTCTCATTATTTATGATTGAGAAAGTATTAGAATTTTCACAAATTTGACATCACACTTTTTAAACAGATTTTCACGCTTCGAAATGTCTGTTCGTCTTGCCGTCCGCCCGTACACACGATAACTCTCGTGAAAATGAACAGATAAAATCTGTCTTTGGTACACTTTTTTTAGGTCCTAAAAGAAAAGACGACTTGGTTAAAAAGACATTTTGAATGAAAATTCAAACAGTTAGAGTATTTTAACAGTTTTTTGTACCATTTTTTCAGATTTCAAAATCTTATGTACGGCTATTTGTACTAATCAGAAAGCCAAAGAATTTATTTTAATTACTTTTTTTGGCGAAATGAAAATTATTAGTTATATCATTTATAAGATTTCAAAAACCAATCGAAAGCTGGTTATCTTCTCAGCATAAAAAGAAAAACATACACCCAAGACGGCTCTCTCGGTTTCGGGTCTACCCCCCCCCAACCTCTCTTAATAACTCAAATTTGGTGGGACTGAAGTTATAACTACAATCTCCCCCATATGACGAATTGCTACTTAACTTTAACATGATTTCGATCCAGAAAATAAATTTGAAGCTTAAAGGTGGTAGTTGAGCGTATAATCTAAACAATGAATAATACAAACTATAAAATACCCTCAGAAAGGACTTGATTTTAAAATCGACAAAAGGCGTGCACACGGTAAATCTAAAGACCATGTTTCAGGTGACGCTTGAAGACCGGGTGTTTGGTATTTTTTGGGGTTAAATGATCTCAAGGTAAAAGAATTGCGAGAAACTATTGAAGAAAGAAAACTAGATATTTTATGTGTGCTGAAACAAAGAAAAAGGAATGAAAAAGTAGAGACATAGAAAACGGGGGTACGCAAGTAGTAGGTCTGATTTTGAATGAAAGAGCGAACCAGCATATCAGAGATCATGATTTCGTATCACCCAGATTGCTGTGGGCTAGCATAAAGGTAGGAATCAGAAGATTAATTATCATAGCATGTTACGCGCCAGTTGATAGTGATCCCAGAGAAGTAAAAGGCGCCTCCTGGAACACTTTCAATGAAACAATAAATATTTGCGAACATGGGGAAAGAATAATTCTGCTAGGAGATATGAACGAATAGGTGGGCATCAAAAATCAGGATACAGAAAGAGTATTAGGTGATTCTCCAAAGTTAACTTAGGTTGGGAATAGAGAAAAAAAACCTAGAAAACAAAGCAAACGCAAATAAAAATTGAGAAACTGTAGAAACCGGATGTGCAAATAGATTTCCAAAATAAGATAATTGAAAGAATATAGGGCAACCTGGGAGGCGCTTATAAAAGACAAAGATATATAGGGCACATGGACTAAGTTCCGGGATATCTTTGTTAGGTTTGCGATCAACGTGTGTGGTACCGCGGTTGTAGGAAGAACGTCTGGTGATGCGTGGTGGAATGATGAAATTAATCCTCTACCGCCCACAGTGACATATATGTATCGTTTGGAAGACTTGAGTTTTTTTAAATATGACTTTAAGACGACCAGAAGTTATTAACGTAAGGATTTACATGAAAGTCAGGACAGTAATGAGCTAGAATTTGAGTTTTGTATACACTTCGCCATAGGAATAATATGCCTAAATATCTCAAAATTCAGAAAAAAAGAAAGTTTTAAGGGCAGTGGGGGGTTAAGGCTGCCTATAACGCAAAAAGAGAAGCGTACAGGAGAAACTTAAACATCGCAGGTCTTAGCAATGAGAAAAGAAATAGACGTATAAATTATTACAGACAATAAAAGAGGATAATCAAACGATCAATTAAGAAAAGTAAAGATGAAATCAGAGCAGAGAAAGAGAAAAAGAACGCCAAAAAGTAGAAGTAGAACGCCAAAACCCATCAATTGAAAATGGAGAATATATTAAAGATTTTGAAACGCTTGTCGCTTCCCGAGGATCGTCTGGGCGCCCTTGGAGCCACAGCTGGGGGCCACAGCATGCGGAACGGTGGCGATGGTGAGCTGCGAGATGGTCAGGCAGATCACACTAATCAAACAGCTGGCCAGCAAGAACATTTGCGACAAACAGTAAGCAGTGGAACATCAATTGTACCTGCTGAGGATGCTTTGGCTAGCGCTAGCTATTTGCAGCCAACCACCTCGACAGAAACACAGTGGGAGAGCATCAATTGGGATACCACAATGAAAGAGGAATTAGTGCGTCTCTAAGGTGAAGGACATTAGGACATCAGGTTCAGCAACCAAAAAACGACGAAAATGGACATACCATATGAACAGAGATATTATGCGCATTTATTTTTTTGCAGAGAAATGTGGGCAAATTGTGAGGAGAGAACATCATAGACTCTTCTTACTTAATACCCAGAGCTAGCCAAAAAAATTAATAAGCAGAATCTGGCAGATCAGAAACGCTCAATATCTGTAAACATACTGCTTTCGGCTGTTGAAATAGCTGCTATCAAAATGGAAGTGGAACGGCAGCTTCCTATTGATGAGCTCGCCTTGGAAGATGTGGATAACGAAGACTTGATTGATGCTGAAGGCATAGGCGCTGAGGATAATGAAAATCATGCACCGGATCCATTAGAACCACATCCGGAAATTACTAACGATGATGTATATAGGGAAATCTCAGAAAAACTACAGCACCTGGAAAGGAATTTTGGTCATGCTTGATTATAGTTCAGATATGTAGAACCAACACTAAGGCATTCTCTGCCCAAAATGAACATCACAAACGATCTGCGTGCACTATTAGCAAATTTTTCGACGGCAAGGTTTTACCTACGTATTTGAACGTAGCACAAAATGCGTTAGAGGTGCAAACTCTTGTATACTGTGCAGCTGTGGTACCTGTTAGAACGTTGGGCCGGAGAACTAGGCCTGCAATTGCAGTTTTTGTCCCAGTAAGGGATTGAGATCCACTATGGAAAATCCGGTTGGATATGGATGTCAGCAAAGTAAGGTGCAAATTGGGTCGATTAACTCAATATAAAAAGGAAATAGAACCAGAAAGCTGATGAACCATGTTACTAAAATCATCCATCTTCGGCACATCGAGACATTAACACCAGCAATATTGGATGAAATTTTAGACTCTCAACGACAGAGACTTGATGTTCTTACTACCAGACTGCGTCGGTACAAGAAAAGTAATGCACGAAGTCAATAAAATTGAAACTTTCAGGCAGATGAAAGAAGGTTCTATCGTGAACTGAGAGTAAAGCAAAATAACCACCAAGGCAACGAAGTCCCTCAATTGGAAGATATGACTAACTACTGGTCAGGTGTTTGGGGAAGAAAGAACAGATGCAATTTGGACACTGCGTGGTGCAAACTAGAGGAAGCAAGGGCAAGCAATAGTCGTGAAATGCAGCTGACAAACATGACAGCTTTGGATGTTTCAGCGGTCTTGAAAAGAGCAAGCAATTGGAAAGCTCCAGGTCTGGACATAGTGCACAACTTCTGGTACAAGTACCTGATGAGTGTGCATCTTGCGTTGGCAAGGTGTTTTCAGAAGATCATTATACACCCAGATCTGATGCCAGGTTTTATGCTCCAAGGTACTACGTATATGGTACCAAAGAAACCAGACGCTCAAAATCCATCTGACTTTCGACCGAAAGCCTGTCTTCCAACAATTTATAAATGTCTTACAGTTATTATTGCAAATAAGGTATATTCTCATTGCGACGAGAATGAAATTCTTACAGAAGAACAAGAATGGTTTTGTAAAAACTCACGAGGCTGTAAAGATCTAGTCACTATAGACGCTGTTGCCATGACTCAAGCTCGTAAGCATCAAAGGAACTTACATATGGCATACATTGACTACAAGCAAGCGTTTCCTTCCGTGCCGCATGACTATTTGCTTCAAGTCTTAAAACTTTACCAAATCTGCCCACGCATTATTGACTTTCTAAGCCATGCAATGAGGCTCTGGGGTACAAGAATCAAGTAATTTTATTATGGACAACCAAGGATAACTAGATCAATACGTTTTACGACCGGTATATTTCAAGGAGACTCCTTCAGCGCACTATGGTTCTGTTTAGCGTTGAATCCATTCAGCAAAATACTAAAGAGCATGTCTCATGGGTTCATAATTCGTGATAATGAGGATGGTCATCAAGTGACCCATCTTCTTTACGTGGATGACTTGAAGCTATGCGCTAGTTCAGGCCAGAAACTGCAGCAACTGATCGATGTCACAAAGCAGTTTTCCAATGATATCCACATGGAGTTCGGACTAGATAAATGTAGAACAGTGCATTTAATCAGAGGGGAATTAGGGACCGCAGAGTTAGAGAACGAGTTCAAAAATGACATCGAGGCAATAACTGCAGGCGAATCATATAAATATCTGGGTATTCTTGAATCTAAGGGTACTCAATATACGATAGTTAAGACAAGTCTAATGACTGCTTTCACTACGAGACTCAGATTAATTATGAAGAGTTTTCTCAACTCAGCTAACAAAATCAGGGCGATTAACACATATGCCATCCCTGTGTTCACGTACTCCTTCGGGCTCATAAAATGGTTTAACACCGACCTTGAAAGGTTAAACAGAATTGTTCACGTAGAAATGACGAAGCACCGAATGCACCACGGGAATTCAGCGATTGAAAGGATAGTTGTACCACGATATTTAGGGGGTAGGGGCGTTGTGGATGTCAAAAAACTGTGTGAGTCACAAGTTATACAGTTGCGAGACTATTTTAACAACAAAGGAAATGTTGCATTTCACAGTACCATCTTTTAAGCGGATCTTGAATACACGCCCTTAAATTTGTCCTTTAGATGTGGCTTTGAATATCAAGGCAGAAACGATAGAGGAATTAGAAATAACATGGAGGCAAAAAACCATCCATGGCGAGCACCCCGATACGTTAGATCAAAATGAAGTGGATAGTGAGGCATCTAATATTTGGGTAAGAAAGGGTGTTCTGTATCCAGAGAGGGAAGGATTCGTCATTGCAATAGAGGACAAGGTTGTCAGCATCAGAAATTATCGCAAACACGAGTTACATCAAGACGTGGTTGACCGGTGCTGATTATGTGGAGATACCAACGAATCCATCAAGCACATTATTGATGGCTGTCGCGTAATGGCTCAGAGAGAATATACGCACAGACGTAATTATATAGCGGGCATTATACCTCAACAACTTGCCCTCAACCTAGGATTCTTAAAAGAATGGATGCCCTTCTATAGATACATTCTAATGCCCGTTTTAGAAAGTGAAGATTACATCTTGTATTGGCATGCTACTATCCAAATGGATCATTACATCCGGGCCAATCGACCTGACATCGTAATGCGAGAAAAAAAGGTGGAAGAGTCTACATCATCGACATTGCTTGTCTGCTTAACCGAAATTTGCAGTCAACCTATACAACCAAGATCCACAAGTATAACGATTTAAGGCATGAAGTAAAGACCATATGGATGAATGTGAATCATGCATCTATTCATTCCATTGTGATTTCGGCTACAGGCAATATGCGAGCTAGATGCACTGACCATCTTAAACATTTAGGAGTTAGCAGGGTATTGGCAGCAGCTCAGAAGGCGGTTTTACTAAACACCTGTCGCATTGTAAGAAACTTTCTTTATCATCAGGAAGCGAGCGACTAAAAACCCGTGGAGTGGCAGATGGTAGCTCTAAGAAAGAATCCAGAGGTGACTGTTGTCACCTCCAACGCTCGTGGCCGCTCGTAATTGTATACCTACAACGTCATCGCAGGAGGTTTCAACCATCGTATTAAATTATTTGAATTAACTTATAACATTCTAATCTCATCAGCCACTTGACTTAGTCCGTGGCTATAATGTATAACCGGATTTACCCGAGTAAAAGTTCAATAAAAACACTGGAATAAAATCATACTTTGAAGGAAAAAAATCCGATATGAAAAAAAGTAAGGAAAAGAAAAGCTTTGTTTTTCAAAAGCCCTACAAGATGATCAAAACAACTTTTTGGATTTTTTAAAAAAATCGAAAATTCAAATTTTGATTCTACAAAAAATAAGGAAAAATCTAAAATTTCATTTTATGTTCAAACTATGCAAGATACCAAAAAAGATGAATAGACAAAAATTACGAGGCCAAAAAATATTTACAAATTTGTTAACAATGACATTAAATTAAATTAAATAACATTAAAAACAAAAAATTACATTTCTTGAAAAACGAGACTTGTTGCGACAAAAAATGATCAAACAAAAATTATTTAGCTAACTATTATAGAGCTACAAATTTGTTATCAATCACTTTTTGATGGGATACCTGGTGTTGGTTTTAATCCTAAAAATATAATTAAAAATTAAAAATTAAAATTGGTGGAAAAACGAAAAAAAATGCAAAAAGAAATTAATAGACGAAATTTGGTCACCCAAAGAAGAGGTACGAATTTGTTATTATTTATTACATTCTCATCATTTATGATTGAGAACTCATGTGGAAATTGGCCCAGCTTAGCCCAACTTATAATTGGGCTCCAATTGGGCCCCAACTGGACAGCCCAGATAACAAAAAGTGAAAGTAATTAAAATATTCATTTACAGTGGATGCAATCTTACCCGAATCCTTAAATCTTTCCAATTATTCCGAATTTTTAATTATCAAAATTTATATTGATAAAGCCGATCAGTGTTTGATTTCTTGATTGGGCTTTTGTTGGTTATACCCACAGAACGCCCACAGTGGTGGACATTCTAAATTAATTAACAGGTTCTTTTAATGAAATGAGCAAGCGCATGTAATCTCATTGAAATCCTGAAACTTTTCCAAATATTCCGAATTTTTAATTATTAAAACTTTTGTTGATAAAGCCGACTTAGTCTTTGATTTCTTGATTGGGCTTACATCGGACATACCCATAGAACCCCCATAGTGGGCATCATAAATTAATTTACAGAGTATTTTAATCATAAGAGTCAGTGTATGCAATCCCAGCCAAATCCTGAAACTTTTCCGATTATTCAGAAGTTTTAATTGTCAAAACTTATGTTGATAAAGTCGATCAGTGCTTGATTTTGTACTTAATTTGGCTTAAATTGGGCTCACCCATAGAACGTCCAAGGTAAGCACTACTCACTGAAAAATGGTTAGTTGAGCCAACTATTTAGTGAGTAAGATATCGTACTGCTATTTTATTAGTTGGTACAACCATTTACGTAGTTGCTGGCACTAACTGAATAGTCACTGCAACTAATGTAATTGTACCCGCTAATAAATGAGCAGTATCAACTAATAAAGTAGCAGTACGATATCTCACTAACTAAATAGTTGGCTCGACTAACCCTTTTTTCAGTGTTTGAGCAAACAAATATGAACACACAAAATGTCACCCCAGTTATATCGATAGAGGGCAGTAGAATGATGAAATATCGGCTGTAGTCAGCTGCTATTTAATTCCTTCGGAAAAGTTGTTATAAACTGAATCCGTTGAGGAATAATTAAGTAAAACGGGATAATTCTGATACAAAACGCCATGTGAATAATAAATTACGCACACGGGTTAAAAATAATGAGCGATTCGAGCAGAATCTAGCAGTCATGTTTCATTTATATAAATAAAAATAATCCCTAGACTCCAAACTTACATATTAAATGAATTATTTACGAATATTGCTTGTTTATTATATTTTGTTGGAAAATGTTAAAGTACACCAACTTCCTGAATATTTTTGTTTCCCTCATCCTTAAAAAGAACTTCTAAACATTAAATATTTTTCATACATTAACATTTTTCTTCTAACAATAAGGTAAATCTATAATATATTTTACATATTATATTTTTAATATGCTCCAAATAATTTAAATGTTTCCGAATTAGATATAATGTTTAAATTAAAATCGATATTTTCTAAAAAAAAGAGATCAGGAGAGTGAAGTAACATTTTCAAGTGAAACAACAATAAACATTTTTTGTGAAGTAAGCATTTCACAAATTTGAAAACCCCGCCTGTATTGGTTAACGAGTGCGGCTGCGTGAGTCACAACGCCTCAGACGGGCTCTGTCGTCTGTATTAAAACAGTTACGACCGCCATTTTTTCTGGTAGTCGAGTCCGTTCAAGGTTCAAGCTTCCATAAAATGGCATTATTTTCACAAAGATTTTTCGTTTTTTTGTGTGTGGAAATAAATAGAGTAATTGATCGCCTTGTGCTGTTTCCCATACTCAGTTGAGTATTTGTACTAAACCAAATATATTGCAGGAAACAAAACTTCAGATGCTTTTAGGACTGAGCTGACGGCTGGAAGAGACTGGGATAGAGGTCAGAAGGAATAAGAGGATGTTAAGAGTTTTTTTAATCATAAAGAAGCGTCAAATTAAATTTAAAAAATACTAACAAACATTTAATACTTATTACTTTTAACATTATGAATTTAATAAATGTACCCTTTTTTATTAATTGGGCATAAAGCGGGCTGCCCAATTGGCGCCCAAAAATTAATTGGGTAATCTGGTTGGGGCCAGTCTGGTCCCAATCAACTTTTCCACAAGGGAAAGTATTGGTATTGTCCGAAATTTGACACCACGACATTGAAATTTTGAACCAAATGACGCTAAATATGAAAGAAAGTCGTTAAGTGAAATTATAGCCTTTGAAAAATCCTACCAAATTTCTATTAACGATTTATCAATCCTATTTTTAGCAAAAAAACGCTGGATAGCAAAAAATGTCTGAAAAAAGAATTGTAGCTTTTTATTTATTTCAAGGTAGGTTAGAAAATATACATTCACACAAGTCTATCAAAAATCGAGCGCGTAGCGCGAGTGGCACGATGAAATGTGTGCCCCAAAGCCTACAGAGTTTTGAGCAACTTAATATTTAAATATACTTGATTAGGTTAAAAATTCACAATATGAAGATGCATATAAATACTGCGATATAAAAGAGATTTTTTTCCTGAAGTTGTATTCGCGCATTCTAAATGCAAAAGAAGAAATATCAGAACGCGAAGCGCGAGGTAACCCATTATAAAGCGCGAAGCGCAAGATTCAATGCGTGATGAGAATGTGACCGTGCATTGGGTACATTTTTTAAATAAAAATTAAAATAAAAAGTTGAAAACGTGAACAATAGCATTATTTTCAATTAATCATAGATATCTGCAATTAGTTCTCAAAATAATTAAAGCTTTTTGTCTCTCAAAAACCGCATTTTAATTTCGTGTTGATTACCATATAATGTTGTGGTCGTGTCCTTCTTTAAGTCATTATCTAAATGTCCGAATAGAAGCTGCCCAAAGAAAAACACCTGACTTCTCACGGCCACGAAGTGTGACCGATGTTTCCTTTGTTTTCGGGGCGTACGGTGGGCCCTACTGCACCCCTATACTAGCTTCTCATTTTTTTCGCGCAATATTTAACTTACATATATGGCGGCTGGCTCAGCGATACATTTCGCCCGCGACGTGTCTGGTCTGGCCGACTCCCCGAGTAAACGAATTACCCGGCGGAAAGCAGAGCCAGGTATAAGAAGCCAGGTTATTAGCTTCGACCTTATTTATAGACATTACGCTCTACCTCTGCGCTACGACTCTTTATGCTCTGTCGGCTTGAAACTTACGATAATCTATAGTCAGTACACTGAAGTCTATCTCTATTCTCCAGTTAACTATCGTGATCCATCCTTTGATATCTACCACTATATTGTGGATATTGTGGAAAATTGGATACGGTACGACAAACTTCTTAATTGTCGTGTTAAGTAGTAGCAATTTTGAAGTACACAGAATTCTAAGGAATTTAGTTCAATTGGAATGACTTCAAATAATTAAAAAAATTTAAGGCGAATGCAAGAGAATAGATAAAAATTCAAATGCATATAAAGGGATTTAAATAATTCAAAAGAATTTAATACCATACTATTATTTA
>NC_046664.1:56180354-56212723 GCF_010883055.1 Belonocnema kinseyi
ATATTTTTTATAACAAATAGATGATTTCTGACATTTCTCGAAATACAGTCATTTATGGTAATTTTACAGGTAAATATGTTAAATTAACATAAACTACCCAAAATTCATCTTTCAACATTTTTATAAATTGCAGGAAATTTTTGGTAATATATGGTCATATTAAGGTAATGCATAGTAACTTACCATAAATTGCCAAAAATTCAATTAAAAAATGTCAATGTAAATACGGTAAATTACCATAAACTACTCAAAATTAAAATTAATTTTTTTTTTATAAATTTCCGGATATTCATGAAATTTTTTAGTGAAGTTACAGGTCACTTATGGTAAATTAAGATAAATTACTGCAAATTCAATTTTAAAATGTCTATAAACTATCGGCAATTTTCTGAAATTTTCAAAATTTTTTTGGTAATTTACGATACTTTGATCAATTATATACGGTAACTTTCAATAAATTACCGCAAATTTCTATTACCTGCAACCAAAATTTCCTTACCGTTTTTACGGCGATTGAGCTGATCATCGTAAATGGCGATCTTATATATGTATAATTTTCATTATTCACATCTGACGTAAATTTTCACTCCCTAGGGAGTAAAACGTAGAGCTTTAGCCCCGCTTCATAGACGTCGAATAGAGCTGAAATCATGAAATCATGCATGTGTAAAAATAATTTTTAAACAATTCAGAAGAATTAATAAAAATTCAAGGTGAGGGCTCCAGAATTTAAGAGAATCAAAGACAACTTAAAGAAATTAAAAGAATGAGAATTCAAGATAATTCAAAAGCATAGAAAAAAGTGAAACAAAATGGAATAGAAATAACAGGAATTAAAACAAATCGAGGTGCATAGAAAAGAATAAGCAGAATTTCATCAACTGACAAAATTCAAGAGAATTTAAGATCATTTAAAATAAATCGATAGTTGAAAGTAATGAAAAAAAATTGAAAACTAATGAACAAAATTTAAGGAAAATTAATTTTTTATACAAAATAACTCAGAGTGAAATCAAGGCAATTTATGAGAATTAAGTGATTTTAAGACAATAAAAGCGATTCCAAAAATTCATGGTACATTAAAGGTAATTCAAAACCTCATAAAACCCTAAAAAAATTCAAAACGATTTAAATTAATTCAAATAAAATCAAAAGAATTTAAATGCACGAAGAATAAAGGCAAATAATTGAAAAGATTCAATGTAGATTGAAGAGAGTTCAATACAATTTAATATATTAAAATTATTTCAAGGCAAATTCAGGACAATTCAAATCAAGTGAAAATATTTTAAATGAATTTAAAAAATCCAAAGAATTAGCAAAAATTGAAGGTTAGCCTAAGAAAATTCGAGAGAATTTAAGAGAAATAAAAGAATTGAAAATAATGTATAAGATATGAAAATGTTCAAAGTAGATTTAAGCGAATGGAAAAGAATGGAAAGCAATTGAAAAAACATGAAGGCGAATGCAAAGGAGTTAAAAGAATTTAGAGATGTGACAGTGATGGAAAATTTATGAACAAATGAAAGGCAAGTTCAAGAAAATTCAAAAAAATTTAAAGAATTGACAGATGGAAAAAATTCAAGGCGAATGAAAAGAAGTTGAAAGCATTTGAAGAATTGAAAACAATAGAGAAGAATTGCAAAGATTCACGGTTAACTAAAAAAAAAAAAGATTAAAGAGAATTCAGAAGAATTAAGAAAATGCAAAATAATTTAATTTAATTTAAGGAAATAGAAAGGAATTTCGAAAATTTAAGAAATCGAAAAGAATATAAAATAAGTGAAAAGAATTCAAGTTGAATTTACGAAAATTCAGAATAAATCAAAATACTTTCAAATAAGTCAAACTAATTTCACAGAAATTACGCTAATTCATAAGAATTGACAAAGGTTAGAGGCGAGATTAATAAAAATAGATTGAATAGATTGAAGTTAAAGGAAACGACTAAATTTCCTTTCTCATTGGCAACTTCAAATCACGCCTATTTCGAGACTGTGTACTGGTAACTAGAAGGTGGAAATTATTTCATTTGAAAAACTTTTCACTACTTTATACTATAACCTTTACATAGTAAAAAACACTGAATATACTTTAAGACCTATATACTTATAAAAACTTCATGAGATTGAAAGTTATTTGAAAAAGCTAGAAAAGAATTGAGAAGAATTCAAAAGAATTCACCTAGAAAAAATAAATTCAATCAAATTTTAAGGAATGCAATATAATTTAAGAGACTTTAAGGGAATAAAGAGAAATTCCAATAAATTGAAAAGAAATAAAGTCAAGTAAAAAAAAATTGAAAAGAATTCAAGGTGAATTCAAGAAAATGTAAGAAAATTTTAAAGAATTTAAAGAATTTAATATCATTGAAAAGATTAGAAGAAATGGAAAGATCTCGAGGGGAATTCAGAAGAATAATGAAAATTTAAGGACTTAAAAAAATTTAAGAGAATTAAAGATAAGTTGGAAAACTTTGAAAAATTAAACAGAATTGAAAAGATTTAAGATGAAATATTCAGAATTCTCTTGTGAATTTAAAAGAATTTAAGAGAATCTCAAGAGTTGAAAAGAATTCAATGTGAATTAAAGATAATTCCAACATACTCAAATCACCTAAAAATATTTTAGAAGGACTCAAATTCATTCAGATAAAATTCAAAGAATATAAAGGAGTCGAAAACCATTAAAATTATTTGAAAAAAATTGGAAGGAATTGAAATAAATTATTATGCATTGAAAGAAATTGAAGAGAATTCAAGGAATTAAAAAAAATTAAGGCAAATTCAAGAAAAGTTAAAGAATTAAAAGGAATGGAAAGTGTATAAAAAAACTGAAAGTTAAGTATAAGAGAATTCCAACGAACTCAAGAGAGTTTAGAAGAATT
The DNA here is from genome assembly GCF_010883055.1 of Belonocnema kinseyi. NCBI lineage: Eukaryota > Metazoa > Arthropoda > Insecta > Hymenoptera > Cynipidae > Belonocnema > Belonocnema kinseyi. The sequence continues at coordinate 56,183,242 of NC_046664.1, forward strand.
CAAAGAATTGTATAAAATGGAAAAGAATTTAAGGCGAATTCGAGAATATAGAAGATCCCAAAGAATTGGAAAGCTAGAAAACAATTAAAAGAAATTGAAAAGAATTTGAGATGAATAGGAGAGAATTCAAGTGGATTTGAAAAACCTCAAAATATAGATATATAGTTATATATAGACCTTGAATTGCCAAAGTATTTAGTATTTACAGTTACTTGTTAGTTTCCATTTTTCCGAATATAGCAAATTATAAAAAAGTATCTAAATCGATTTAATATAATGAAGCTAAAGAAGACGACTAAACCTCCTTTCTCATTGGTCAGGCTTTAAAATATTTCAAAATAATTTAAAAGAATTTGAAAAATTTCAATTAATTGAAAGAATAAAAATAAATTTAACATATTGGAAAATAATTGAAGGTGCATTTAAGAAAATGTAAGAGAATTCAAAAGAATTCAATAATTTTCTTATAATTGAAAAGAAGTGCAAGAAATCGAAAATAATTCGAGATGAATTCAAAATAATTAAAAGAAAGTAAGAAATTAATTAAATTTAAGGAAATTTAAGATACTTAAAAAGACTTTGGATAGTTGCAAAGAAGTGAAAAGTTTTAATGTGAAATATTTTGAATTCTATTAGAAATTCAAAAAAATTCAAGATAATCCAAAGAGTTGGATAGAATTTGAAGAATTTCAAAGAATGAAAAACAATGAAAAAATTAGAAGGATATGAAAAGAATCAAAGTGTATTGAAGAGAATTTAATTAATTAAACAAATTCAAGACAAAGTCAAGAAAATTAAAAGAATAAAAAATAATGGGAAATATATGAAAAAATGAAACATAATTTTAAGAGAATTCAAACAGATTGAAGAGACTTTAGAAGAATCCAAAGAATTGAAAAAACAAGACAAGAATTGGTGGAAACTGAAAAAAATTCTAAGTGAATTGAAGAGAATTGAAATGGATTTTTAAAACATAAAAATAGTTTAAAAGAATTCAACTTAATTCAAAATAATTTTAAAAATGTATCCAATCCCAAATGTAATGAAATTTGTGGTTTCTCATCCAGATTCGTATTTGCTTCTACTATATTAAATTAGAAATAGTTGAACCAATTGAATAATTATACAGGCCTTAAATAGTCAAAATATCAACTATTCACAGTTTTTTGTTCTGGACTTATATAGCTGTATAAAAATAAAAATATTAAATCGAAAATTCCTCTTTCAAAAATCAGTTGAAGTTTTAGTTTTTGAGTTATCAAATATTTAGGCTGCACCAATCAGGAGCGCGGTATAAACAGACGTGCGTCGAGAGAACAGCGGTCACTACACTATATTAGCCTCCCGCTCACCACTCACAACTGTTTATCCCCTGCTCCTGATTGGTCCAGCTTAAATATTTTATAACTCAAAAACTAAAACTTCAACTGACTTTTGGAAAAGGAATTTTCGATTAATTTTTTTGATTTGTATACAGCCGTATAAGTTCGAACACTTGAGCCTAGGACATCCTGTATAGCAAGTTATAAAAAACGTATCTATATCGATTTAATAGATTGAAGCTAAAGAAGACGACTAAATCTTCTTTCTTATTGTTCACTATAAATCGCCCCTAGTTTGTAACTTACACTAATCGGGGAAAATTTTCAAATTAGAAAAACTTTCTCACTATTTTATACTCTACCTCTATCCTTCTGCATAGTGGAAAATACTGAACTCTTTAAGACTCATATAATACACTCTCTCCGCAGGCGCCGTTAATATATGCACATATACATTTATCAGCTACAATATACACCACGTGCATTATGTATCGAGTCAAGAACTTACGGTTTGCTCCACACCTTGGCTTACCAGTACCCCTTTCCCGCTCGAACCCATATCAGAAATTGCAATTTAAACATTAAATTTAAATTCTCAACTCCTAGTGTATGTTTTCCCTTCAGCAGAAGATTTTTTTCTGTGTTGAGCGTTTTTTTTTCCAAGCACCGATTCAGAGATGCGTGATATAGCCGCGGGAAAAGTTTGTAATGAATTCACCTCGTAAAGCCCCGTAAAGAAACCCATGCCAGCAATCGCTGGAAATTATTATACCGCTGGACGGAGTTAAGTTGAGAACGCGCCGCGCTACGAAGTCAACTACTAAGGAAGGTGAGAGGTTATGGTTATAGGATATAGGTAACTTTTGCGCCCTATCCGCAATTTTTCAGCTCAAGAGCGGAAAAATCGAAGCCGAGAAACGAGGAAGATAGATTGCTTGCTAAGGGGCAGCCTATAAACTGAGTTACCAATTTTGGGATATTTCTACCACTCCCCCGCCCCGTTACCAAAGTTGACGACTGTAACCCCCCCCCCCCCCCCCCCCCCCCCCCCCCCCCCAAGTCGAGTAACCCGCGATTGTCTCAAAAAAGATGAATACATTGTTTTAAATAAGAGTAATGTAATTATCATATTAAATTTACTATCAAAGACTTTGAATTCATAAGCTTTTAACACGAAATATATTGAATTTTCAACAAAATATATGAATTTTAAACAAAAAAAAGAAGAATTTTCAATAACAAAAAATTATTTTTTCCACTAAAAAGTTGCTTTTATAACAAAACAATTGATCTTCCAAGCAAACGTAATGAGTTTTTACAAACTTTTGGAACTTTCAACAAAATGATTTAACTTTTAAGTGAAAAAGGTACAAAGACGAATTTTTCTAAAGCAGTTGAGTTTTCAACCGAATATGAATTTCGAATTAAGAGGGCTGATTTTACTACCATAAAAAATTAATTATTATTTTAAAAGTACGAATGTGACAGATTATGGAAGTTTCAAACAAAAAAGATTCAAATTTCACCACAAGCAATAGAATTTTCAAGACAAACAGACGAATGTTTTATAAGACAGTTGTATTTGCAAGTTGAATTCTTTTTTTAAAATTTAATTCTAATCCAAGAAATATGACTTTTCTAACCTGAAAGATGAATGATCAATCCAAAACGATAAATATTTATCTAAACAGTTGAATTTTCTACCAAAAAAGATATCCTCATCAAAGTTGTTGAATTTGCAACCTACAAAGATGCATTTTCAACCAAATATTGACATTTTCACTATAAAAAAATGTTTAAAATTCAACCAAAACCGGTTGAATTTTCCAACCACAAAGATAAACTCATTAGAAGACAATTTAATGTTTAAACTGAAAATTTGAATCTTTAACATGGAAGTTTATTTGCAATCAAGTAATATGGCGTTCCTGACATAAAATATTAATTATCAATTTGAAAGGATACATTTTTAACAACACAGTTGAATTTTCGACCCCAAAAAATTAATCCATCAAACTACTTAAATTTTCAACCTGAAGAGATACATTTCTAACTAAATAGTAAAACATTTAAAAATGAATAAAATTCACCCAAAAATAGTAGAATTTTCGAGCCAACAAGACGAATATTTTAAAAGAAAGTTGTATTTTTAAACATTAAATATGAATGTTGAACAAAAATGATGGTTTTTATAAAGAAAGGTGACTATTTTAAACCGAAGATTTTGATTTTCAACAAAAAAGTTTATTTTCCCTAAGAAGGATAATTCCTTTACTATAAAAGACGATTTTTCTACTAAAAGTAGTTGAGCTTTCAATTAAAAAATATATTTCTCAAACAAAAATGTATGTATCAAATTTTCTGATAAGAACATTAATTTGAACTTAAAAAACGAACTTTCAAGGAAAAGGTTACACTTTTGAGCCAAGATTTAGTTTAATTTTGAACCAAAGAAGATGAGTTCCTAGCAAATACTTAAATTTTTTAACCAAAAATATGTCTCTTCCACCCAGAAGATTAATGTTCTTTCAAAAAAGAGCAGTCTTCAACAAAGTACATGAATTTTAAACAAAATTGTTTAAGGTTTTAAGCCAAAAAGACGTATTATTCACAAAAACGTTGAATTTTTAACGCAAAAATATAATTTTTTGTCCTTTTGCTTCAAAAATTCTACTCCTTAGTAGAAATAAATGGCAAAAATTAATTTTTTAACTTTTAATTTAACTATTGCATTTTTTTAATTCAACTTTTTCATTTGAAAATGAATCAATTGGTATAATATCATTGGTAGAACAATATTATACAATAATAATACAAAATAATTCTCTTGGTTGAAAATTTAACTATTGGGTAATAAATTTATGTATTTTTGTTTAGGATTTTTTTGTACAATTAATTTTATGGTAAAAACTGAAACTCTTTGTTTAAAAATTAATTTGTTTTAGATTAGGATTCTAGTATTTTATTGAAAATTTACACTTTTTAGTTCGATTTTACTGGTTCTCATTCAAAATTAAAATGTTTTTTTTTTCGTCAAATATTAACTATTAAATTTTTTATTGCAAATTCATCTTCTTGGGTTGCCAATATAACACTTTGGTTAAACATTTTACCGTTTTGTAGACAATTCCTTTTTTTAACTTCAAAATCAAAATAATTTTCAGAAATTTTTTTTTCTTAATAAAAAATTGAACTATTTTAGTTTTAGTTCAGTTAGTAAAAGATTGGGTTTTTGACTAAAAAATTCAAGATTTTGTGTGAGTTTTTTCTTTTTCTTTGAATGAAAAATCTTTCTTCCTTAATAATTCAATTCTTGTTGAAAATACGTTTTTTTGATTCAAAAATTCATCATTTTTCGGTAGAAGTTTAATTTTCTTTTGTTAAACATTTAACTTTTTGTTTGAAAATGAATTTTTTTGGCTAAAAGTTTAAATATTTTCTTGAAAATTTAAGTATTTAAGAAATAATCTATCTTTCTCGGTTGAAAATTTCACAAAAGTTACTTCGTTAAAAATTATTTTTAAAGCTTCACCTTTCTGGTTAAGAAATTCAACTTTTTCGTTGAAAATGCTTTTTCTTTTTTTTTTGTTAAAATTAAATTTTTTCGTTTGAAAATTTGACGCTATTTCCTTCTTTAAAATTAAATTAAACTATTTTTATTTAAAAAGAATATGCTTTCTTGAGCAAAATATCAACTATTACTTTTTTCTTTGAATTTCATAAGTTTTGGTTATAAATTCAGCTATACTCACCTCCTGATATAAGAACCCTCGGTTTATTAGATTCTTAGAAATGATGGCTTTGTTTGTAAGCTGAACTACTTTGTTAATTCATAAGAAACAGTAATTACTATATTATCAACAACAAAAAATGTAAGATAACGTTAAGGGGCGAAGTGGATTAAATTTCAGAAAATAACTTTACGATTAGTGCGCCTGAGTGGGATTAAATTATCTGTTCGAATTGCTTCCTCAAATACGAAATTTTCAACTTGGATTAGGAATAGGAATTAGTATAAGAGGTGCTGGGAAATCAATTGGAATTTATAAGCTTGATGAGCTTAGGTGAAGTTTCTCAAGAGCTTGGTTGGTCTTTTGATCTATTATTTGGGACTAGATATCAATTATTAGTTAGGGAATTACAAATATGGTATAGACTAATACCATATTTATTATTATCATTTTTGAGAGCAAATTAATTCCTTAAATATGATAGATGAATTTTCTTGTTGCTCTATTGTTTGTTAATAAAACAAAGACAATGATTTTCTGCTATCTTTGTTAATAAGGTAAACCGGCCATTAAATAAATTCATAAGTGGGGCACAAAAGAAGCCCATAGTGAAACAAGGAAAATCCAATGGGGTTTATCAAAATAGAACGGTACAATTTATTTACAATTATAGAATACATAAATAAAAGAAAAAACAGATTTTTATAAACCATAAGAATTTATTTTGCTTTATTTTTTAATAAAATTCATATCAGAATGTTAACATTTTACTTGAAAAAACAGCTTAAGATATTATTAAATTAAATTAATAATTATTAAAAATATTAGTTACAAGCTTCACGCTGTCTCTTCAATTGATTATTTATTCTAAAAAAGTGGTCCAAAGAACTTCATTACAACCTGAAATTCTGCCCATAAATTTTGCCAACTACTTAGGTTTAAGTAAATAATTTAATAGTAACTCATAAATTTAATTTTTTAATATAAATAAATAATTATGGATCAAAATTTAATGTTATAGATTAATCATATGGATTCACTTAAAAATTCAAATTATTTGTTTTAAAAGACTACTATTATATTTTTTATTTAGAATTCATCGTAATTAAGATTAATACATTACACCATTAAGCCATTTTCCTTTCGGGGTAGGCGTGACTCACTCGGCAGGGGAAAGGAGTAGTGTGTGGATGGGATAGAGATTTTTCAGATTGATCCAGAATTCTCGTGCTATTTATGTAAATAACACGTTCGTTCCGCAACACTGCTCCGACCCAGGTTGCTGATCAATCTCTCTAGCAATCACCCCAAGCGAAGAACCTCACGAAGCCGTTATGTAAGGATCCCCACTTGGGTCCATTAATAGCCAAGGTCTTTGTTTCAGGCGTCGTTCACTCTACTGACACTCTTTTTATTAACTATTTTCCGCCATACTTTCCTGTCCTGGCATACTTCTCTAGCTTCTTTTATGTCCATGCATTTTAAAAAAAGCGTTTAAACAATTTCAATTATTTTTGTGTTGAAAATTGTATTATTTTGTTGAAAATTGTATTATTTTGTTGAAAATTCAACTGCTTTCAATTTGGAAATTAAATATTTTTTTGTTGAAGTATCAACTATTATATTTCTTGATAAGAATGCACCTTTTTTTTTAAATTCCACTCCTCGATAAAAGTTCTACTACTTTATCCAAATTCATTATTTCACTTGAAAATTCCGCTGCTTGGTTGTACATTAACTTCTTTGTTAAAAATTCGTATTTAAGAGTTAAAAATATAACTTTTTTGTAGAAAACTCTTGTTTTTTTTTGCAAAAAAATTAAATAATTTTGTAGAAAATTAATATATTTGGTTGAAAAAAAATTTTTTTGTGGAAAATTCATATTTAGGTTAAATAAACTGTTTTTAATTTACAATTAAAACAATTTTTTGACAAAATATCAAATATTATATTTTCTCATAAGAATGCATCCTTTTTGGCAGAAAATAAGTGTTTTTAATTTCAAAAATGAACAATTTGTTAGAAAATTGAAGTATTAGGTTAATCAAATAAGTGAATTCTTATCAAAAAATATATAACTTCATATTTCTACCAAAATAGATTTTAATCACAAAATTGAAAACAGTCGAATTAATTTAAAGAACACATCGAATTTTCAATAAAACGTGTAAAGCCTTAACCCAAACAGATTAATTGACAACCAAACAGTTGCATTTTTGCTCAAGAAAGATGAAATTTATAATTAACAAGATAAATTTTTGAACCAAAAAGACGATTTTTCAACAAAATAGTTGGAATATAATTAAAAAAAAAAGATTTTTCACTCAAAAAAGCAAAAAAATTTCAAATAAACTATTGAATTTTCAAATAAAAAAGACGAATTATCTACAAAATAGTTGAATGTTTTACCGTACGGGATGAATGTTTGAAAAACTATTTAGTTAAAAAAAAAAGAATTAATTTTTTAAAGAAATGAACCAAATTTTTAACCTTATAATAAAATTTGTTACCAAAAAATGATTGAAAGTGTTTTGAACACGTTTATCAATAAATGTATAGCTTTTTTCAAAATGAATTCTAAATAAAAAAAATTATGGTAGCCTTTAACCAAAAAGAATAAATTTTTAATTCCAAACATACGATTGGAATTTTTTATAGCAATAAAGCTTTGTTTAGCAACGTTCACGTCTTTCAAAAAACATGTGTTTGTCATGGAAAAACAAACGAAAGTTTAACCGATATTTGTGTAAAGTTTATCCTGCGAAGATAATTTTTGTTGCAGAGAATATTTAGTTGGAATCGATTTAAAGTTTATCTTCTGTTTTTTCTGTATACTTACTAATTTTGATTGAAAAACTAAATTAATTAGTTACTATTCAATTACTTACCTACCTAAGCGGTTGACGAAATTTGATTTTTGAATTGGAGGTTGCAATAAGATACTTTGAACAACTTTTTCAGAATGAATAATCATTTGAATAGCAAGCTTGGAGCTCATAAACAATATTTTTATTATTAATTAATTTAATTTGATAATGTGTTAAGTTATATTTTCAAGCAAAATATTCACACGTTGATATGTATTTTATTAGAAAATAGAGAAAAATACATTTCTTATGATTTATAACAATCTATTCTTGCTTTTTTAATATATTTTAATGATTTTTTATACTTGACAAAAACATTGTAGATTTTACAAAATAGTTTTGTTGGAGCAAGACAACGTTTTTTAAGCAACAGTTATTCTGTTACGGAAAAATGTATTTTTTAAATAAAATATAAAATGTTTTCTGTATAAGAAAAAACCTAGGACAAAATTTATTGATTCAATAAAATGTGTTTGATTTGTAGAAAATTCGTTTGATTAATCACAGTTGATTTTCGGAATATTCCGAGAATAGATGAAAGAGTGATTAATTAGGAGATTTCTCCTAAATTCTTTCTTAATTACTTACAAGTATGCTTTTTCGAAACAAATACACTCCTTTTTTTAACTTTATTTTCTTCGATAAAAATACAAATAACATTAACGATTAAAACGCAGAGCGGGATTTTCGCTCGAATCACTATTTGAAAAAGTGGTCAGCAGCTCGTCATGGCTTGAAAAAGAGCGCATGTGCGGCTGCGTGTTGGGTACGCCTAACCAAATTCTTTGGTACCATCAACAAAAAGTGCTTAATAAACTTTTTTGTTTGCGCCGAAGAGATTATTTTGTAACTCCAACTCCTTTGTTGATAGTCGCAACCAAATTTTGGTAAAAACAACCAAAACTGCTCAATAAAATTATTTTGATGGGACATTTTTTCAGTGATTCATTAACAGATTTTGAGTAGTATTTTTTACTTCTTTTTTTTTAATAAATATATAACTTGTGAGAACAAAAATAAATAGTGTTAATAAATCCATAAAAACTGGAAAAAATAGAAAATTTTTACTTTTATGATTTATGTTTGAATGAAAAAGACACTGAAGTATATTTAGTATTGTGCCAATAACACATTTAGAACAGGAATTTCATTTTAGATTTAAATTACCAATAAAAAGAATGTGGTGCAGAAGAGACGCTAGTAGACTCATATGAAAGAAATCGGTTAAGATGGTTCGGGCATGTTGAGAGAATGCCAAATGAGCGACTAACGAAACAAGTGTATCAATGTAGAGAAATTGGCAGCGTGCCCAGAACTAGACCACAGAAAGAATGGTTAGAATGTGTGAATGAGACCCTAGTTAGAAGAGACATAAGAAGTCACAGAAACACAAGAGCCTCCATGAAAAAATGCATGGACATAAAAGAAGCTAGAGAGGTATGCCAGGACAGGAAATTATGGCGGCAAATAGTTAATAAAAAGTGTGTCAGTAGAGTGAATGACGCCTGAAACAAAAGAGCTTGACCACTAATGGACCCAAGTGGGGAACCTTACATAACGACTTATTGAGGATCTTCACTTGGGGTGATTGCTAGAGAGATTGATCAGCAGCCTGTGTCGGAGCAGTGTTGCGAAACGAACGTTTTATTTATATAAATAACACGAGAATTCTGGATCAATCTGAAAATTCTTTATCCCTTCCACATACTACTCCTTTCCCCTACCGCGTGAGTCACGCCTACCCCGAAAGGGAAATGGCTTAATGGTGCAATAAATATAGTTTAAAGCAAGCTGATTTATACATGTACAGCGATAATTTCATGAAGATATTTTGTGCCCTCCCTAAATGGCTTTGAAGTTTCAAAAAATCGAAAAAATGTTGACTGTTTCGCTATTTTCTTAGAGTCATGGTAAATTCCTCGACTATTTGACCATATAATGTGTGATAAAGAATAATGAGAATGTATTTTAAATATGTTGCAACAATAATATATAAGGGTTGTCGACATTAAAATAATTTTTATTCAACGTGAAATACAAGAAAGTAGTTAAAAGTGATATATTGCTCTTTATTTGAAAATAAAATTATTATTTAGAAAAAGTAGTTCGAAGCATGTAGGTTTTTTATCTACATAGCAAAAACTGATTTTAATAAATTAATTTTAATCAAATTATGAATTATTAATCAATAATAATGGATTAATTGATAATTATTAATTAAATTTTTGCTATGTATGTAGGTACAAATCCAATTGCGTCGAAATATTGTCTGATATTGCAAATATATTCCCATTAATGTATATCACACATTATGTGGTCAAATAGTCAATTAATTTAACGTGAATTTTAAAAAATAGAGAAAAAATCGACTTTTTTCGATTGACTAAAAGTTCAAATTCAATTAGGGAGGGTAAAAAGTATCTAAATGGAATTACTACTATATAGGTATAAATGCCTTGCTTTGGACTATTTTAATTAATTCTTTGAATCTGAAAAAAAAGAAAAAATCTTGCTTTCCAAATTTGAAGAAGTGCTCTGTTTTTTTTAAATATTTTGCCATGTATCTACGATGCGGAGACGGAAAGAATTTTTGTTCATAAAAGTTTAGGGGAATGTTTCTCACTCCTAAAAGAAAGTTTTCATTGTTATTAGAACATCAAGAAAACAATTTGTTGTTTTTTCGATACGACACATTGGCAAGCTTCATGTGAAAATATAGTATCCTTCACCATAGGGATATCCATCTGGTACTATCTCTTTCGGAAATCTTTCGAATGAAACAAGGATGGTATCCTTTGTGATTAGGTATGGTAGATTATAATCATGTAGATATACATGGTCGGCATTGATGCAAAGGTTGATGACAACTTCGTAAATAAAGACACCTGCCTCTTATCATTCTGATAAAAATCTGACACTATTGAGGGACCGCCCATAAACGACGTTAATAATTTAATCGTAAAGGAGAAGTTTACCCTAAAAAATACGTAACGTTACAAACTTAAATAACGCTTATTACATTTCCTGATGAATTTGAACAAAAATAATAAAAATCACTTTAATATATTTTAGATTTCGCGCTGTTTCCGATATGGAAAAAATTTTCCCTTTTTCTCGTTTATTTTTTACTTAAATGCGAACTGAACTAACCATTTTACTCTCATATTTTTCCTAAGATTCCAAAATTTTATTGTGAAGAATTCCTGAAAATAAAACCGAGAATCTAACGATAAAATTTGAACAACCACCATAAAATGTTCCTATTGCAATCTGGAAAGAACTTATTTTTTTCCCTTATAAAAAAGAAAAGAAAAAAATTCGTTTTTCCTTTGGAAAAAAATAAAAAGAAAGGAATAAAAATGAGAAGGCAACCAACCAAATCCCCTAACTTCTCTTTTTGATTTCTTTTGTCTTTTTTATTTTTATTATTATAAAATCAGAATAAAAAAAACATTTGTTAAAAAAGAATGACCAACGTCTCGGCACTCATATAGCACCCTTACCAAGTCAAAATGAAATAAAATTGTTAGCAGGCAGGAACAGCACCGCAACCACGATGCTCTCTCCCTGACACCTAAGAATCAACATCCGAGAATTAACTGAAAGTTCAAAAGGCAAACCAGTTAATTTGATTATTGGACTTTAAATAGCATTTTTAATTTGATTTTAATCTCATTTAAATTTCTTAAATTATAATTTAGCTGACTTGGATTGGAGATTTCTTCTATTTTAGGTTTCTTTATAAAAAGTTTGCTTTTTGAACATTCACTTGATTCTCGGGTGTTGATTCTTAGGTGTCAGGGAGAGAGCATCATGGTTGTGATGCTGTTCCTGCCTGCTAAAAAATTTCTTTGTCCTTTATAAGGGTGCTGTATGAGTGCCAAAACGTTGGTGATTATTGTTTACAAATGTTTTTTAATTGTGATTTGATAATAATAAAAAGAACAGAGACGAAATAAATAAAAAAGAGAAGGAAGGGGATATGGTTAGTTTTGGTTGCCTTCTAATTTTTCTTCCCTCTTTTTTATTTTTGTGCAAAGGAAAATGAATTTTCTCTTTTTTTTTAAAGAAGGGAAAAGAGGTTTTTTTTCAAATTGCAACAGGAACATTTTATGTTGCTTGTCTAAATTTTTTCGTTAGACTCTTGGTTTCATTTTCAGAAATTCTTCACATTTACTTGATTATTGGACGTTAAATAGGATTTTTAATTTGATTCTAATCCCATTTAAATTTCTTAAAATTTGATGCATTTACAACCAAATAGTTAAATTTTCTAAACAAAAGAAGCATTTTTTTCAGAAAACAGATTAATTTTCAGCAAAAAGTTTTTTTTAGGGAGAGAGCATCGTGGTTGTGGTGCAGTTACTTCCTGCTAACAATGTTATTTTTGTTGCCTTGATAATGATGCTATATGAGTGCCGAAATGTTAGTGCTTATTTTTTACATTTTTTAATGGTGATTTGATAATAATAAAAATTAAAAGGACAAAAAAAAAGAAAAAAGAAGTTTTTTTTTAAGATTGCAATAGGAACATTTTATAGCGGTTGTCCAAATTTTTTCGTTAGATTCTTTGTTTTATTTTCAGGAATTCTTCACATTAACTTGATCATTGGGCGTTAAAGAGGTTTTTAAATTTGATTTTAATCTCATTTAAATTTCTTAAATTTTAATCCAACCTTTTTCCAACTTTCGTTTTCTGGGATTTTTTTGTTTCTTCAATTCGAATCTGAAGTAGAAAATTTCAATTTCAAAAGATTTAAAATAGCGGATCCACTATTGTAGACGAAAATGTAAAAATGTTCATATTATGTTTGAACGTGGTTTAAAGAAACCCAGGATGGCAAAAAATTTAAAAAAAATTTTGAAAAATACTGTAGGGTGTATTAAGTACGTGACAAAATTTCCGTCCTGAACTTCAAAATATATTAGTGGAAAATTCATTTCTTCTGAGAAAATGCTAATTTTGACAATTTATTTATAATATTTTTGCATTTAACAATTAATCATTAACTATATTTTCCTTTATATTATCAGACGTTAATTTTCTTAATAAAAAGTCTACTATAATATTTTTTGTTTTAAATTTATCACTTTTAGTTAAAAGTTTCAAAATTCGTTTGAAAATTTAATTATTTTTTTTGAAAATTTATATTATAGGATATTCGTGTGTTTCGTAGATAATTCATTTTTTTTAAATTCATTATTTTCGAAAAAAAAACTATTTTCTTATAAATTAACTTTTTTGTTAGAAGGTCTATAATGTAGTTGAAGATTCTACTATTTTGTAAAAAATTCAACCATTTTATGAAAAAGTAAACTATTTATTTTAAAGTTTAACTTTATGTTAGAAAATGAACTGTTTAAAAAAATCATATGTTCGGATAGAAAATTGAACTGTTTTGTAGATGATTAGTCTTTTTGACATTAAAATCCAACAATAGGGTTATTCATGTATTTTGTTGAAAATTCCTTTTTTTTTGTTATTAAAAATTAAATCAATTTGTATTTTTAGTTAGAAAATTACGTTTCTTTGATAAAAAATCATCTTTTCTATTTAACATACACATATTTTGTTAGAAATTCGTGTTTTCGGTTAAGCTGAATTAGTTGAAAATTTGGTTTTATTTGTTAAAAATTATTTTTTTTAACTGAAACCCTAGCGATTCCATTTTTTGTTAAAATATTATCTTTTAGATTGTAATATTATTTTTTTTATTTAAAAATTCAACTTTTTTCAGTTTTAATTTTTCGGATTCATCTTTCTGGATTGAAAATCAACATTCTTGTTGAAAATTCGTTTTTGTTTAAAGAAAATTAATATTTAACTGAAACCTTAGCGATTCTATTTGTGGTAAAAAATGTATATTTTTTGGTTTAAAACTGATTTTTTTAGTTTAAAATTCAACTATGTGGTTGAAAATTCATCTTTCTGTAGAGAAAATCAAATTTCCTGTTAAAAATGCGTTTTTTTGTTTGTTTCAAATGTAAAGTCTTAAACTAAAAATTTAACTATTTAGTTTTTAATTGAAAGTTTTTTTTTAATTCAACTATTTGCTTGAATTTTAATATGGTTCGATTCAAAAATTGACTATTTGGTTAAAAATTTATGTTTGCACGTTGAAAATTCTTCTATTTGTTATAAAATTTAACTTTTTAGTTAAAAATTTAATTATTTTGTTAAAAATTCAACTCTTTAGTTAACGCGATCTTTTTTTCTCTAAAGTTGAACTATTTTGCTAAAATCTCCTTTTTCTACTGAATATTTATTTTTTATGGTTGAAAGTTGTTTCTTGTTTAAAAATAAACCTCTTTGTTCAAAAGTCACCTATTCGGTTGAAAAAATTATGATTTTCAATTAAATTTTAAATCTAAAATGTTTGTAATTTTAATTAATTGTCTGAATATACATCCTTGTAGTTTGCAAATTCAACTGTTTTATTAAAACTTCAAATATTTATTACATAATTTAATTATTTTCTTGAAAATTCATTTTTTTGGTTAGCGCTATTTTTATTGATAAAAAAGGTAACTCTTTTGTTGAAAATTCATTGTATTACTTGAAATTCTTCTTAAGTGAAGAAAGACATCTTTCTTGTTTAAAAATTCCTTTTTCTTGGTTGAAAAATAACTTGCTTGTTGGAAAGTCAGCTGTCTTGCAAAAAATTCGTCATTTGTTTGAAAATTAAAATATTTGGTTGAAAATGCAATTATTTCGATTAGAAATCTTAGGAATTGGGAGCATTTTATAATGAATTAAATATGGTATCAGCTTTAATCATATTTAAATAAATGTTTTCGCCTTCAATTTAGTTTCGAGTATTTTACCAATGGCAAGTTACTGTCAATGAATGGGGGGGGGGGGCAGTCCATAATTGCGCACGTAATTTATGAACCAATCCTGTCTGAAACTAGTATTTTTTAATAATTAGCTTCTTCATCTACACTATAAAAACTATCTTCACCATACAGAAAGGCCCTCTGATACCATCTCTAACTAACTTGCATCTCAGGAACATTATCGATCTTAGTGCCAGGTTCCACCCAATTAGTGTCCTTATCAGATGAATTATTTAAACAGAAGGTTATGCAAACGTTTCTAATCCCAAAATACTAAATTTAATCTCACATAAACTCTTAAAGATAAATCTGCAGAAACTAAAGAGCAATCATTTAAAAAATCTAACTTTTCTAACAGGGAACTTAATTTCACTGTATTTTGAATCTTGATCTGCACACATCAAAAGGTCCCATCTCGGAAAAACGAAAGGAAAAGCTGCTAACTACTCTTGACTACATGAAAAGATGCTAAGGGACCGTACTTAAATTATTTGACACTTTAAGGGGGGGGGGGTGGATACAATTTGTTACTATTTGTTACGGAAGGGGGCACTTCACTCATGTACGTAATTTTTGCAAACTCGCGAAAACTTTCTGCTGTAGATTATATTTTTAGATCTAAATTTTATCATTGCGTTCAAAATTCAGCAAATTTTCTTAAAAAGACATCCTTTTTGGAAGAAAGTTCAACTGCTTTGTTAAAAATTCGTCTTTTTGGGTTAAAAATTCATCTTTTTTCATAGAAAATTAACGTTTTATTTAAAATTCATATTTTGTTGCTAAAGCCAACTGGAATCTTTTTTGGATGAAAACTATTTCCTAAAAAATTTACTTTTTATTTAAAATTCCTATGTTTCGGTTGAAAAGACGATTGAAATCTTTTTGGATGAAAATTCAACTCTTTTTTGAAAATATATCTTTTTGATTAAAAAATTCAGCTGTTTTAATATAATTTTCATTTGTATTAGACAAAAATACAACTGCCTGGTCGAAAATTTAACAATCTTGTTAAAAAGTAATGTTCTTTGGTCAAAAATTCGACTATTTAGGAGAAAATTAACTTCTTGTTAAAATTCTTATTTTGGTCATGGAAAGTGAACTGGAATCTTCTTTTCATAAAAATTTAACTATTTTTAAAGGTTTTTTTTCATCTGTTTTAGAAGAAAGATCAACTTTCTTGAATACAAATTCTGCTGTTTTGTTAAATTATTTTTTTTTTCTAATTAAAAATTCATCTGTTTTATGAGAAATTTTGTCTTATCGGATAAAAATGCAACTGTTTCATTAGAAATTAAACTACGATTTTGTTAAAAAGTGATACTTCTTCGTTAAAATTCTACTGTTTTGTAAAAAATATAATTATTTCGTAGAATATTTACCTTTTGCTTAAAACTTATATTTTTTTGTTGAAAAATGATCTGAAATTGTTTTCTGGATGAAAGTTCAACTTAAAAAAATGTGCCCTTTTTTATTAAAAATTAATCTGTTTTAGTCTAAATTTCATCTTTTTGGTATAAAATTCGTCTTTTTTGATTAAAAATTCGATTTTCGTATACTTATTTTTTTGTTAAAAAATTAAGATCTTGAGCTTGAAAAGTCAACGGAAATCTTTTTCTGATGAAATTTCAACAATTAAAAAAAAATATTAATAAAAATAAAAATTGATCCGATTTAAGAGAAATTTAATCTTTGTTTTTCTTATAAAAATGCAACTATTTGCTATAGAATTAAAGAAAATTGTTAAAAAGTCATTCTTTTTGGTTCATATTCAACTATTTTTTCAAAATTTATATTTTTGATTGAAAAATTCATCTGTGTTAGTAGAAATATAATTTGCTATGAAAATGCAACTTTTTGGTTAAAAATTATTTTTCTTCGTTTGAGTATTCAACTATTTTGTTTTAATTATTTGGTTGAATCACTCTGTTAAGAAATCACTTTTTTTCTTGAAAATTCATACTTTCATTTGAAAAATTATCTCTGTGTTCAAAAGTTTAACTGCTTTGTTCAAAAATAATCTTTTTATTTATAATCTTTCTTGTTGAAAATTTGTTGTTTTTTGTTATAAATTATTTTCTCATGTAGAAATTTAATCTTCTTTGATTCAAATATATTCTATGACACTTTTTTGTTTAGAATTTATCCTTTTAGGTTAAAAATTCATCTATTCTATTCAAAATTTAATTATTTTGTCTAAAATTCAACTATTTTGATAAAAATTCATATTTCATAGCAGAAAATAAATTTTTTTGTAAAAAATAAATTAAAATTTAAAAAAAATGTAATATTGTATCTCAAACATTGTTTTATTCCGCTTATGAACTATTTTATTTTAAAACATTACAAGATAAAAATTTTGAAATTGAATCGATTTGAATGAATATGATCACAGAAAATTGAAAATTATAGTCAAGGAAGAATCAGGGAATTTTGAAAATAAACTTCTTGGACACCTTGCCTAATTCTAATAAAAATAACTCGAAAAATATTTCTAGAATCTAAAAATTAATTCATTCAAGTATGGCCCCTTTCTCGCCTGAATAAATTCAAAATCCCATAAATTGTATTGGAAACATCAACGCTTGCAACTCTGTAGCACCTTTTCATTTGGTCTTCCCGAGTTAGCACCTTTTTATTTGGTCTTCCTGAGTTAGCACCTTTTCATTTGGTCTCGCTGAGTTAGCACCTTTTCACTTAGTATCCACGAGTTAGCACCGTTTCATTTGTTTTTGTTCCGGAGGGAACCTTGACATGTGGACTTGTCGAAATCTTGTCCCTATCAAACACTTCATTACCCTTCCTTCTTTCTATTTACCGAATTAGGTACTAAAACGAGTTGACGAGCTTTAAGCTCCTTTCTTGCCATTTATCTCAGGTGACCGACAAGCCAGAAAATACAATAAAAATCTTTCTGCTTATAGCCGGAAGCAAGTTAGCGTCCTTTCTTTTTTTCAGTCATTTTCGTCGACGATGGTTTAAGCCAGTTTTCGTGTAAACAGGTTAGAGTCCAGCCTAAAGGACAGCTCGTTTCTGTCAACGATAAGTGAAGACAATATATAGAAATATAGACTACAGACTACAAAGACGAAGAAATAGAAGGTCAGGAAGGATGGATTCAAGTTTTAAAAGAGTCAGGGATTATTTTATTATCAGTGTCTTGTACTAGTGAAGGTGACGGCTTAACTATGTTACCACAATAAACCAGTTCTTCCTTATCTTCTCGTTGCCGGCGAAAAAATCTTCTCTGAAAGATGTTACTTGGACTGGAGACCAAAAATAGGTCGGACCCTGCAGCAGCATTTTAGATTCCTATTCGATAACTCTGCAGATCAGATCTAGAAGTGGAGCTGACGCTTCTACATTTTAGGATTCTGAAGGGATTCTTGACCTGACAAAAGTGGGGCCTCTGTTGTTCATAGGGACAAATGTGGTATTATTATTATTATTACACCATTAAGCCATTTCCCTTTCGGGGTAGGCGTGACTCACTCGGCAGGGGAAAGGAGTAGTGTGTGGAAGGGATAAAGATTTTTCAGATTGATCCAGAATTCTCGTGCTATTTAAGTAAATAACACGTTCGTTCCGCAACACTGCTCCGACCCAAGTTGCTGATCAATCTCTCTAGCAATCACCCCAAGCGAAGAACCTCACCAAGTCGTTATGTAAGGTTCCCCACTTGGGTCCATTAGTGGTCAAGCTCTTTTGTTCCAGGCGTCATTCACTCTACTGACATAGATGAGGAATTAGATAGACGAATAAATGAAGGTAAGAAGGTTATTGGTAGAGCAGGTCCCCTTATCAGAAGTAAAAATATATCAAATAAAGCTAAAATGGCAATACATAATTCTATATTTGTACCGACTGTACTATACGGTAACGAGACATGGACTTATCAAGAAAAAGATAGGAGTAAAATCAACGCAGTTGACATGAGATTCATGCGCATAGTAAACGGGAAATCCCTAATGGACAAAGTAAGTAACGAGATAATTCTAAAAGAATGTGGTGCAGAAGAGACGCTAGTAGACACATGGGAAAGAAATCGGTTAAGATGGTTCGGACATGTTGAGAGAATGCCAAATGAACGACTAACGAAACAAGTGTATCAAGGTAAAGTAAATGGCAACGTGCCCAGAGGTAGACCGCGGAAAGAATGGTTAGAATGTGTGAATGAGACAAATGTGGTATAATTTGAAAGAAAACGTAAATGAGGGAAGTCGACCAAAGAAAAATAAAGGATGACGACTTTATTTTTAAAAAATTCTAGTCCCTCAATAAAATATCTTTGTTAGATATTCAAGGCTTATGTATCAGGAAACACCTAATATGAAACGAAGTGAAATCATCTTAACACATCTTGGCTTATTGGAGTAAATTACACCTGCAACGAATGACCTTAGATATTAATAGGTCCGAGTGGAAAGCTATGCATAGTGACTTTGTGAAGCTCTTTGCCTGGGGTGATTGCTAAAGATATTGATCAGCGACCTGGGTTGGAGCAATATTGCGAAATGAACGTGTTATTTAAATAAACAATTCAGGAAATCTAGATTAATCTACTAGTATAATGTTTTCAAATAACATGATCATTGTGTCTGAAGAATTTTTCTTTAAATAATCGCTAGGGTATTATATTGAACCTCAAAAATAAAATTTGTAGAAATTGTTGATGTAAGTTGTTGACTCCAGGGTCAGGTGAATTGAAAGCAATTAAGTTGTTTCAAACGTTTCAGCACACAATGGTGACCCTCATCAGTGAGTTTTATGAAATCTGTGAAAAGTACATATAATCTTGTAGGTACGCAGTTTTACAATTGGAAGCATTATTCTTTGATTAATATCTCAGTTGTGATATTATAAAAATTTGTTACTTTTAAATTAAAAATTTATTTTTATTAATAACTATTGGCTAATCTTGCAGTATTCTTAAAACATTATTTTATCTGAACGAAGTACAATTGATGAAAAAACAATAAACTTGCAGTAGAAAAAGTTTAGTAATCAATTTTTTATTTTATTTTAAAAACATTGCAATCAAAAAAATCCTTACGAATTAATTGTTTAGTGACTTATATTTTATCAAATTAAATTTTTTAATTTTTAAAATTTAATTTTTTTTCTGTGTTTTTCTTTATTTTTTAAATAATCTTTTTCGTTATCGTGAGGAATTATTTCGATGAAATTCGATTTGTGTAAATTTAAAATTCCTACAGTAGTATCACTAATAAATGGTGAATAAAATTGTACAGTTGTCAATTATCGTATAGTAGGAAAATATACTTTAAATAAATTTTGCTTTCCTTATCGACGAAAAAGTAATTACCAATTTTTTATTTTTGTTTTTTATCGCAGTAGTAAGTATACCGATTGTCAAGAAACATTGCATTTAAAGAATTATTAATTCAAATAATTTTTCCTTTGATTTCTTGTACACGAATTTTAGTATGAAAAAGTTTTCTGTTTCTGAAAATATTCCAATTTTAAAAGTAGAATCATTTCTATAATCACAATATAGTGAAAAATAGTCTATTAATTTTACAGCTATATTAATTATTACTTAGCTGCGTCTTTTGATATTGTGAATATTTTTTTTAACAAATTATGTCAATACAATATTTGCAGAATAACTTATACTTTTAAGAATACTCTAAAAAATATTGCCAACTACAACATTTTTTATAATTTCTAATGGAATTTGATTTAAAACAACAAATATTTATGTTCACAGAAAAAAAACTCTAATTAAAATAAGAAATGCAGTGAATTTTAATTTAAAAGTAAAGACGTACAAACAAAACAAAATAAAAAATTTACTGCATTACAAATGATCTCATCAAGTTCTCTTACATGGAAAAAAATGTATTTTCATAGAACATTAATATAATAATTTAACTACGAAATGTGGTCGATAACCGAAGATTTTTACATATGTTCACGAATTCTTTAGCTAAATCTGTACATGGTTTTTAACTATTTATTTTTGATACTACTGTCGGATTTTCAAATTTACAAAACTTCAATTTGATAGAAAAATTTAGTTAGTTATATAGACCTCCCTGAACAAATAATTTGTAAAGATTTTTTTGATTGTAATGTTTTCAAACTAAAATCAAATAAAAATTGGTAACTAATCTTTTTCTACTACATTGTGACTGTATTTTCATTAATTGTACTTCGTTTAAATAAAATAATAAGCCATTTATAAAACTTTTTTTCTAATTTTTCAAAACTCTGAATCGGAATTTTATTTATCTTAGCGAGGAAATGATGCGCTTCTCTCAGCTTAAAAAAATATAAGTCATTAATTATTTTACTGACAACAATTGATACTATTAGAAAAAATGTAAGGATATCTGATTGGTTCCTAGATTATTTACCTTAAAATAAATAATTTACTAAAAAGTTTGGATAAATGAGCTTTGTAAATATTTTGAAGGTTTAAAAAAAAAAATAAAAACGTTTTCTGTCATGAGAAATTTCAAATGATTGTTTATTTTGAAACATAAGTTTTACGAGAAAATTGATGAAGATTTTGAAATATTTTAAATGACTCCCTACCTCTTCGAAAAAGGAGGTAGAAGACTTTGAAGCACAAATTTTCAATTTTGCAAGATTAAAAAATGAAAAAAAAGAATGGAAAAAGTGTAGGAGGAATTAAGATGTTTTGAAAAGATTAAGAGACTGTTTGAAGCTTTAAAGGGTTTCAAAAAATTAAAATACATACATTTTTAAAGATTTAGAACAAAAAATGTAAAAGATTTTTTAAAGAATTTTAAAAGGTTTCTAGACCATGAAGAATTTTTCTTATTATTTCTGGAATTTTTTTTGATAATTTTGTTATTTGAAACAATTTTGAAAGTTTTAAAATAATCAAGACATTCTCGTAAGATTCCTGACAAAATTAAAAATAATTTTTTATTTTAAAGAATTAATTTTTTTATGAGAATATTAAAAAGGTTTCTTAACATTTCAAAATATTTTCAAGATTTCCAATAAAGAATCTGGAAGATTTTAGGGAAATTTTATTAATTTTAAAAGATTTCCCTAAAATGTTAGGAATAATTCGAATGATTTATGAAGATATTTGAAACAAAAAAGTTTAATTAATCTTAATTTTCAAAAATATTTTGACAATTTTAAATCAATATGTAGATACTTGAAGCTAATAAAAAATTGAAATCTGTTTAAGTATTTTTAAAGGTTTTAAGATTAATTTTATGATGAGATTATTTAAAAATAATTAAAAACATTTAACAAAAAAAAACAAAAATCTAAATACCAAAATTGGACCACAGCGAAAAAACAAAAAATGCTCCCATTGCAAACTGAAAAAATTTGTTTCAAAAAAATTTCGGACAAACAATAAAAAAGGAAGGAAAAATGAGAAGGCAACCAACCACATCCCCTTCCTTTTTTCTTCTTTCTTTTGTTTTTTTATTTTTATTGTTATCAAATTACACTAAAAGAATATTGAGAATAAAAATAAAAAATAACATTACCAACTTTCGGTACTTATACAGTACCCTTATCAAGAGGTAGAATTTGTTTTTGCATTTAAAAAATTTCCATAATTGTGAAACAAAAGTTGAAATTTTTTTCTTCTTGGACTGGAGAAATTTTTGTGGTGAAAAACTCGACTATTTTGTTAAAAATGCTTATTATTTTATTAAATCTGACTGTTTTTAATCTAAGATAAAAATACTTGTATTTGAAATAATAACAATTACATTTTTCGTTGAGAATTTATTTTCTATGGTCATCTATTTAACTATTAGCACGAAAATGAACTTTTCTTGTTGAAATTTTATTATCTGAAATAATCAAAAATCTTTTTTAATTATTTAAAGAACCTTAGGTAAACTAAATTTAGATAACCTTAAAAACAGATAATATTAAAAAATGATTGAATATTTGAAACTTTTATTTTTTGTTAACAATGACTTTTTTCCTTAAATCGATAAAATTGACGCGCAATTGATGATATTAAATATGAAAATATGTTAAAAAAGACTTTACTTTAGCAATTATTAATCGATTCTTATATTTTCTAAGGACTATTTTCAATTGTAGGAGAAGAATTACTTTCATTTTTTTTTAAATATTAAAAACCCCAGTTAAGTAATTAATATATCTTGAAAGAGTAATAGTTTTATTCAATTTTTAAGAATTAATTTGAGCTGTCAATATCAACTATTTTATTAAACTGTAATTGTAAGGGTACTAATAATATCCATTTAAAAATGTTGTTCTAAAGAACAAAATTAATTTCACAAAGAACTTTCCGATTCAAGGATTTAGAAAATCTAAAAAAGGGGATTTCATGAGGCACCTAATAATCATTTCAATCAATAATGTGACCTTTACATAAACCCACACGGAACTAGAGAATGTATATTTATAAGCAAAGGTTGGAACTTGGAAATTATACTTCCGGGGTATACATTATGAGTATATGCCCAATATGCATGATCGAAATAAGAAAAGGTAATTCAGTTGTTTATTCTATAATAACTTATCTATAGAACTTATAGTTCACTAGAGATTGAAGCTTCTCTAAATTATTTATGATGTACAAAAAATAAATTTTATATGAAAGCACAATGTGTGAAGGATAACTCCGTTAATATGTTTTAATACTAAAAAATTTTAATTTGAAACAGTTTTATTCCTCTCATTAAATATTCTATGTTGAAAAAGTTAAAAATGAAGATTCTGGTCTTTGAATATTAATGGTAAGGGAAAATGAAAAATTGTTCCGGAAAAAATGAGGAAATTTAGTGAATGAGGTTTGCGGTCCACCTGGTATAATTTCCTTCTGAGTTTTATTTTCCTTGTATTTCATTGAATTCATCTTTTTGGCTTGAAAATTGAAATAGATGGTAGAGAATCCAAATGTTTTTGGCTAAAGCTTAATTTTTTAATTCGAAATTCCACCTTTGGATTAGAAAATTAATGATTCGATCAGAAGTTCAGCTATTTTGTTGAAAATTCGTCTATTTTGATTTGAAGTTCAATTATTTGATTAATAGTGCAACAATTTGGTTAGAATTTAATTTGTTGTGCTTGTAAATTTTTTTTGGTTGCATATTTATATTTTTGTGGGAAAAAAATTCGACCATTTTGTTCAAAATTCATTTTTGCATGTAGGAAATTTAAGAATTTGGTTGCAAATTGAAATATTTATTTGAAACCCCATCCTTTTTGGTCGAAAATTCGACTGTGGTTAAAAATTCCTTATTTAGGATTGAAAATTCATCAGAAAAGTTATTTTTGTTTTGGTTAGAAAAAAACGTATAATTCACTCAATTTTACCTTAATATTATCTTTTTTCGTTTATAAAATTCTTACGAAAAATTGGTATGGGAAAAATTGGTGAATTTTGAAAATAAATTTTTTCAGGCCACCCTGACATTGCACTTGTTCATGGAAGTCGTTGATGTTTATACCACATTTCTATGATCTCTTTTACTATCTATTGAAATGATGAAGCCCAGTTTTTCGAATTAGATGAATGGAAATTTATTTCCCATAGATTTTTAGCCTTCACTACAAGATTTCATTGATTTTAAAGAAAGTTTGGTTTTCGAGTATATGTTCTGGGAAGAGGAACACTCGAAAAGGCTCTTGAAAATCACTAGTGAATAGGCCACCAAGATAAACGTACTCAACAACTTCTTTTATTCTCTCATCATTTTGGAAAGTTTTGCACATTGTCATCTACGAGAAAATGATAGGCATCTGCCTTTGAAGCTTAACAACTCAGCCAAAAAAAATGCTGGCGCAAAAAAATTCAAAAAATGCTGCTGCAATAAAAAAAATGGTCCTATAAGACCTTAAAGTGTTCTAAGTCAATGAGCTTGAAGACGTTTATGTGAAAAAAATGTTGTGCTTTGCAGACTAAAAAATGTAAGAATTTTCGGGTACAATAAAGAACAGTCAAGTATAGAGCATTATTTCTTATACAAGGGGCAATGGGATAAATTTGAAAAAATTCATGTCTATAAGGAAAAATATTGTGAAACAATTGCAGTTGAGAAATTTGAGAAATAATAAAAATTGCGGCTTAAAAGTACAAAAATGTACAACTATATTATCTTTATTTCTAATAAAGATATTAAAGCGATTCAAACTGCAAACTGTAACGGCTCTTTAATTATTTGCGATCTCCCGGAAGGATGTGATGTCTTATTTTGTGTGAAATTTTTTTTTTATTTCTTAAATTTCTCAAGTGCAATTAGTTCACAAAAGTTTCCCTCATAATCATGAATTTTTTCAAGATTTTTTTCATTGTCTCTTGTATAGGAAATAATTTTTTTATAGACTGTTCCTAAATGTACCCAAAAATACTTAATTTTTTTTGTCATTTTTCAGTCTGCAAAGCACAAAAATTTGTTTACATAAAAGTATTCAAGCTCATTTACAGCAAACACTTTTAGTTTTCATATGACTATTTTTTTATTGCGCTAGCATTTTTTTAGCTGAGTTTTTAAGCTTCCAGGGCAGATGCTTAACATCCATTGTCTTCGTACTCTTTCAGGACTTCCCAAAGTTTACTTATATTCACATTGTCAAATGCTTTTTCTAGGTCAACAAATGCTCAGAAATTTGTTTTCCTCACTTTTAAACTTTTTCTTGTGATCTGGCTTTATGCTGAAAATTCAACTGAATGCTTTTCTAGTTCCATATTCAACCATCTTTCTGTAAATTTGTCTTTTTTAGTTTAAAAATTCATAGATTCAGTTGAAATATCATCTTTTTGGTTTAAGTTAAATGTAATTTAACTATTTTCTTAAAAATCGTTTTTTTTTGTTGACAATAAATTTTTTTTTGAAATGTAGCCTTTCTATTTTTGTTCAAAATTGATCTTTCTTAGTTAAAAATTGGTCTGTTTTGGTTTAAAAATTCATCTAGTTTAGTAGAAATTTCACCTCTTTTTTGAATACCTGTTTCTGTTTTATTGAGAATTTATCCTTTTTAGTTAAAAAGTTAACTGTTTGTTTAATAATTCATGTATTTTGTTGAGAATTCGTCCTTTTAAAGGTTCGGTTATCGGCGAACTCAAGAAACTTTATGTATTTTTTGAAATATTATCTATTTCACTTTTCATTGAGAATTTATCTTCGCAGATTTAAAATTGAACTATTTGTTTAGAAATCCAATGTTTTAAAAAATATTTGTCATTTTTAAGGTTCGGTTATCATTCGAAACAAAAAAGTTTAATTATTTCTTGTGTCGAAATATCAACTTTTCCACTGAGAATTTACCATTACACACTGAAAATCCAATTGTTTAAAAATTCAACTATTTAATTGAAAATTCTTCGGTTATTGGCCAACTTAAGAAATTATATTAATTTTTTTTTGTGAAAGTTCAACTATTTCATTTTTAATTAAGTATTCATATTTTCAGATTAAAAATTCAAATATTAAAACTTTTTTTAACTATTTGGTTTGAAATTCGCCGTTTTTAAGGTTCGATTATTGGTCAAATCAAAAAATTTTATTGATTGTTTTGGGTGAAATATCAGCTATTTCATTTTCTATTGAGAATTTATCTTTACAGATTGAAAATCTATCTATTTGTTGTTTGAAAATTCAACTGTGTTCTAAGAAATTCGCTTTTTTGCCTTGAGAATTCAACTATATGGTTCAAAATGCAAATGCTGTTTGTCGAAGTTCATTTTCTTTTAAATTAAAAATTCGACTATTTTGTTGGAAGTTAAACTACTTAGTTAAAAATTAGATTGTTCAGATAAAACATTTTGTGCATAACCCACCTCTTTTGTTTTCAACTTTAATTATTAGGTTAGTTATATAGTTGGTTAAAAATAATTTTTATTGTTGAAAATTCGTCTACTAATGTTGAAAATTTAAAAAATTGTTTAAAAAATCAAACTATGTTATTCAAAATTTTATTTTTGGGTTTAAAATTCATATTTTCTGTAAAAATTAATTTTCTTGGTTAAAAATGCAAATTTTTTGTTTAAAAATTAATATATTTTGGCAGAAATTCCACCCCGTTGCTTGAAATATCAACTATTATCTTTTTATGATAATTAATCTTTATAGGCTTAAAATTGAACTATTTTGTTAAAAATTTAAGTAACTTGTAAATTTAAGCATTTTGTTGGCAATTCAATAAAAATCGGTTTTTTTGTTGAGAATTTAACTATTTAGTTGAAAATTCATCTTTCTTGTTTGAAAATGAACTTATTTGTCAAAAATTCATCTTTTCTGGTTAAAAAGAAACCCCGATTATTTGGTTGAAACTCATATTTGTTAGAGATGGAAAAATCACGAGTTCGGTTAAAAATGCAACTATTTGGTTGAAAATGTAAGTATTTGGTTAACAAACGAAGTAATTTCTTATAAAGAAAAGGTGCTCCTTTTTGGTCTAAAATTAAAATAAATTCTTGAAAATCCGTCCTTTTGAATTGAAGATTCATCTTTAGTGGCAGAAAGACGTACTTTTTGGTTAAAATAAATAATTTATTTTAATAAAGAAATATTTTAGGTTAAAAATATAACAAGATTGAAATCCTGATCTTTGATAGTCAGGGAAAATTAAAAATTTGTCAGGGCAAAATCAGGTATTTTAAAAACTAATTTTTTCAGTTACCCTGTTATTGCGCCTGATCCAAGAACCTGTTGATTTTGATTCCACATTGCCATGATCCCATCTATTATGTATAAAAAAGAATGACACCAGTTTTTCGAATTGGATAAATAGAAATTGATTCCTCTTCAAGAGGAGTGGTATGCGAAAAACTTACCTTTATGTTGAAAATTCAATTAAAATATTTTTTGGTTAAATATTCAACTATCTTCTTGAAAATTTGTCTTTTAGGTTTAAAAATTTATCTGTTTGAGCAGAAATATCATCTTTTTAGGATAAAATTGCAAGTTTCAGGGTCAACATTAATTTGCTTTATTTAAAAATTTAACGACTTGGTACAAGATTAACCAAATTGATTCAAACATAATATTTTATAAAAGATTTATTGCTTTAGTTGGAATGTTATTTCTTTAGTTAAAGATGAACTATTTGGGCTGAAAATTCAACCATTTCAGTAAAAAACTTATCATTTCATTTAAAAATTAATCTCTTTGGTAGAAATTTTGATTATTTTGTTGAAAATTGACCTTTTTTAATTGAAAATTCAACTTATATGGTAATAGTTTAATTGCTTGCTTCAAAATGTACTTTTGGGTTAAGGGTTCTCCCCTTTGTTCGCAAAGTTAACTCTTTTGTTGAAAAATAGTTTTTTTTTGTTTAAAATTATTTGTTAGTGAAAGAAATGAAAATATAATTTGTTTATTTTTTGTTGAAAATCAATCTTTATCACTTGCAAATTAGTCTTTTTGGTTTTGAAAATTAATCTTTAGAGAAAAAAATGTTACGCCTTTGGTTGGAAATTAATTTTTCTTTTGTCGAAAATTAGTTTTTCTACTAAAAATTTAAATTTTAAATTTTTTGTTTAAAACTTGTACTTTTTTATTTGAAAATATAACTATTTGTTGGAAAATTCAAGTATTTTGTAAAAAAGTCGTATTTTTTGGTAGAAAATTAATCTTCTTGTTTGAAAATTCTTCTTTTGGTTTAAAATTCATCTCGTTTGGTGGATATGTCATACTTTCTGTTTAGAATCTCAACTATTAAATTTATTATTGGGAATTCATCTTGTAAGTTGAAACTATAAATATTTAATTATAAAATTATTTCAATTACTTAGTTAAAAGTTCACTATTTGCAACTGTTGTATTGAAAATCTGTTATTTTTAGTTCAACATTCAACTATGATATTGAAAATTTATCTTGATAGGCATAGAAAATTCAAGTATTTGGTTAAAAATGCAACTTTCTTTGTTGAAAATTTAATTATTGTGTTGAAAATTCAACTTCTCGTCTTCAAAATTCAACTGTCTTTCTACAAAATTCTTTTTTTTCAAAATTTAATCATTTAGTTCTAATCTCTATTATTTTTAACTGTTTCGTTTAAATTTTGTTGCGGAAATTCAACTATTCTATCAAAAATTCGCCTCTATTGCTTTGAAGTTCAATTATTTGGTTGTAAATTAAAATTTGTGGTTCAAATTTAATTTTTTTTTGTGTTAAAAATTTTTACGTTTTCGATGAAAATTGATCTATCTTCATGAAAAATTTACTTTTCTGCTGAATACTGATTTTTTCAGTTAAACTCTTGCAGCACGCACCTTTTTTTCTATCACGGATCACACTGTGGGTCTGGGAGACACTGTGCACATTCTTGCGATGCACTATTTTAAAATTACTCATCCGATCAACTTGAAAAAATACTCAGATATTCTTCAAACATTATAGAACTAATTCGCTTTGTTCAACAAAGCAATTGTAATTATTCACCTTGAAAGATAATCTTGACCAAAATTGATACAAGGGTCTGAGTGACCCATAGTGTGTTCCTAGGGTGAAAGAGAAATTTCGGTCACTTTGTTAATGATTTTTTTCTCTGGGTACGAAACTCAAGCAATTACTAAAAAATTCAACCATTTTGTTGAGAATTTAATTAGTTGGTGGAAAATTAAAATATTTTGTTGAAATGTCATCTTTTATAATAGAAGAATAGTTTTTGTTGGTTGAGATAATAAATTATTATTATTATTATTATTATTACACCATTAAGCCATTTCCCTTTCGGGGTAGGCGTGACTCACTCGGCAGGGGAAAGGAGTAGTGTGTGGATGGG
>NC_046664.1:56212823-56225943 GCF_010883055.1 Belonocnema kinseyi
ACTAGCGTCTCTTCTGCACCACATTCTTTTAGAATTATCTCGTTACTTACTTTGTCCATTAGGGATTTCCCGCTTATTATGCGCATGAATCTCATGTAAATTTTAAATTACTAAATTTTAATATAAAATCGTTTTATTCCGTATAAAAAAGATTCGAAGTTAAAAAATTCCTTCTCTGGAAAAATGAAAAATAGATTAGAGAAAAGAGAGGAATTTTTTTCAATGAATTTCTTCAGCCACCCTGTTATTGCACCTGTTCGTAGAACCTGTTGATGTGTACCCCACATTTCTTTTGATCCCTTTCACTATCCATAAAAAGGAACGGGTCAAATTTTTCGAATCAGATGAATAGAAATAGATTCCCTGAGATATCCAGCCTTCATTACACGATTTCATTGATTTTAAAGAAAGTCTGCTTTTCGAATGTATCTTCTGGGAAGAGGAACATTGGAAAAGGTTGTTGGACTGGAGCGGTATACGGAAAATGAATGGAAAATATTGTCTCGGACACAATGGCCCGGAATCCCATGGAAGAGTACCTGTAGTCTCATACTCGCCACGTCTTGATATGGAGGAAAGAGGGCAAGTTATACGAAGGATTACGAGATTGCCACGAGGGGATTACGAAGATGGCTTCTGGGGACGTCCAATCTCAAGGATAAACACTTTCTGACGTTCTTACCGAGGAGCAACTCTTTTACCATCCGACACCACACTCTTTTACCATCCGGTGATTTTTCTTCCTCCATTCTTTTCTTTCTTCATCTCGTATTCTCCATCTTTCTCGTTTCCTTCTTTGTATAAAGCAGGCAACCAAAAATGCCCCTGTCTCATTTTCCTTTGTCCAAAGAACAGGACAATATTAAAGATTTAATTAAAAAACTACGGCTCAGGATAGAAGCTGTTGTTTTCTTCCACTACTCGGAAAACGTTTTACTGTTTCTTTTATCAAATTAGCTATGAAGAACTCCGGCATTATTTTCTGTCTCTTTTTTATATTTTCTGCTACATGGAAACTGTGAAAATATTCAATAAAGAAAGCATATACTTTTCAGACAACTTGAGCTGAGTTTGTGGAAGAGTGCTTATCAGAAGAATCTTTTTTAATTTCTGGTCATTTCCCGATTTTCTCAGAGTAATTTGTTAATTTTTTCTAGTTAAATTGATAGGGTTTAAGAAATTTAAAGAGTATTTCATTTTGACAAGCTTAAAGAGTTTCTAAACGGTTTAAAAGATTTAAAGGATTTCTGATTTGGAACAGGGATTTTTAAATTTCATTCTTTTGAATCCACAGTAAAATTATTTTCCGAAATCTCCCATTCTAGCTCAATAATGGCCTGTTCAAAGACCAAATTATAATTTTTTACAAGTATTCTTTTATATTAAATTTGTTCTTGTTCTAAATCAGAATTAAATTTATTTCTAAAATTTTCGATCATAATTCGAAAAGATTTTTTTATATTCCCTTCGCCTAAATCAAAATTAAAATTATTTTTAAAAATTCACTTTTTCAACTGAAATTCTAATTCTTTACGGAAGTTCCCTATTCCAAAGTGAAAATTATTGTTCCTGGCCGAAATATTTTGTTCCAAATCACAATTAAATTCATTTATAACATTTCCCGTCCCAAGAGAGAAATATGTTTAATTATAAAATTTCGCATTATAATCCAGGCATACAGTACCTCTTTTTTTGTAATTTGGAAGAGGGAAGTTTCAAATTATGGTACATTTTTATTTGAAAAAAATGTTTTTAATTCAGAAATAACCTGTGCAAGGGAAAAAAATATTATTGTTTACAAAATTCCGTATTCCATATTTTTTCAATTTCATTTATTTATTTTCCGTCAAAATTGGAAACATAATTCTTTTAGAAAATTTCCTATACTATGTCACAATTCAATTTATTTTTGAACTTCCTTCTAAAATTGTCTATTAAAATTCAGAAATATATAGTCCGCTAAATTTTCCAAAATTTTGATGACCAATTCCCTAATAAAAATTACAAGTATTTAAAACAATTCCACTTCTATTTCTATGAGCAATTTCTAAATCAGAATTAAAATTATTTTAAAAAATTCCATTTCTAAAATTTCATTTCCCAAGTTAAATTCTACTTCTTTATGGAAATTCCTTCTTGCAAAGTTAAAATTATAGTTCCTTATGGAAATATTTTGTTTCAAATCACAATTAAAATTAATTTATAAAATTCCCTATTCCAAGAAAGGACTACGTTCAATTATAATTTTTTTTATTTCAATCCAGAGATACAGTAACACCCTTTTTTTAAATTTGGAAGAGGCCATTTTCAAATTCTGGTAGATTTTTATTTTGCAAATAAATATGTTAAATTCAAATAAATTCTGATTTGTGATAAGAAATGTTCAAAATTCTGCGAATTCTAACTTGTAACCGGCATCTTTTCTGTTAATTCCCTTGTTCTAAATCAGAATTAAAATCATTTTGCAAAATTTTCCAGTTCTTGACAGAAGTTACCTTTTTCAGGTCAAAATTATTATTATTTACAAAATTCCGTATTCCAAAGTAATAATTATAATATTTTTCAAAATTTTTTTTCTTTTATTTATTTTCCGTCAATACCAGGATTATAATGTTTTTAGAAAATTTCCTGAACTTTGTCACAATTGAAATCATTATAGAAATTCATTCACCCAGTTATGATTATATTCATTTACAAAATATTCTTTTAAAATTTAGAAATATAGTGACTTTCTTTTTCCAATATTTGGAAGAGGCATGTTTTTAATTGAGACGAATTCGGACTTGGAACTTGGATTTTTTCTTATTTTAATTCTTTTAAATCGGATGTAAATTTTTTTCCGAAATCTCTCATTCTACGACAAAAATTACCTGTTTCAAGACAAAAGGATAATTCTTAACGGGATTTTTTTTTCTATATTCTACTTTTTTATTTCTCGCACAAACTCAAAATTAAAATTCCTTTCAAACTTCCTTATACAAAGCCATATTTAAATTTATTTCGGAAATACTTTGTTCCAAGTCAGAATTATATTAATTTGTAAAATTTTCTATTTTATTCAGAAATATATAGTAAGCCCCTTCTTCAAAGTTTGGAAGACCAATTCCTAAATCCGAATTAAAATTATTTAACGAAATTCCCGCCCCATGTTAAAAATACCATTTCCCATAAGTTGAATTATAATTCTTTACGGAAATCCCTTATTCCAAAGTTAAAATTATAGTTCCTTGAGGGAATATTTTGTTCCCAATCACAATTAAACACATTTCTAAAATTCCCTGTTCCAAGACAGAACTATGTTTAATTAATTATTTGCAAAAAAATAATTTAAATTAAATTAAGTTCTGATTTGCGATAAGAAATGTTCAAAATTCCCTTGCTCTAAATCAGAATTAGAAGCATTTTCCAGAATTTCCCGTATTATGTCAGAAATTACCTGTTTTAAGACAAACTTATTAGTCTTTCAAAGTTCCATATTCCAAAGTAATAATTATAATTTTGTATTTATTTTTTCCCCCTCAAACCCAGGATTGTAATTCTTACAAAAAATACCTACACTATGTCACCATTAAATTCATTTTTGAAAATCATTCTCTGAGTCAGAATTATATTTATTTCAAAAAATTTCTATTATAATTCAGAAATATACAAACTTTCTTTTTCCAAAATTTGGAAAAAGGATGTTTTAAATTGCGACAAACTCTGACTTGGAAAAGGGAGTTTGAATATTCCCTTTTTATAAATCAGAATTAAAATTCTTTTCCGAAATTCTCCATTTCGTGACCAAATTTTCCTGTTCAAAGTCTAATTATAATTCTTCACGGAAATTATCTGTGTTAAGTAAAAACTGAAATTTTCAATGACAATTCCTGTTCTAAAGAAAACCTAAAATGAAAATTATAATTATTTTCTCAAATTCGCAGTACCAAAGCGAAAATTCTACTTGTTAACGGAAATTGCCTGTTTCAAAGTAAAAATTATATCTTCTTTTAGAAATTTATATTTCAAAAGTCAAAATTATTATTCTATACTGAAATTCTCTGTCCCAAAGTAAAAGTCAAGATAACTGAAATTTTTATACATTTTCTTAATATTTATATTCTTCATTGCTTGTAGCAACTCAGAATTATAATTATATATATATATAGAAAATTCACTGTTCCAATTCAAAATGGTGATTTTTTCGCAAATTTCTTGTACCAACTCAGAATTTTTCCAGTTAACAAAATTCCCGGTGAATTTTTTATTTTTCCGATTGAGAGCCAATATCAAATAACTGGTTATAACTTTCTGGCGCTTCAAATAAAAAGTAACTAAGTTCTTGAAGATTCTCAACTCTTTCATAAAAAAATTCCTTTCGTGTCTATTTTCTCTAAATATTAATTATATTCGAGCTTGATTGCGGAACGATCGCACTACCCGCAGGTAAGCTTTAGAGATTGAACAAAAGTTAAACGCTAACGAAGAGAGCTTATCGAATTTTGCAGCAGTCAATTATAATGGAGTTTATTTACTGATTAAACTCTAATGTAATGAGAAAGGCAGCAGCATAATTCTATCACAAAATGAATGCAAAAGGAATCAAATTACTGTTTTAACCACAAAGGGAACGTCAATTAATTACCTTAGGATGATTTTTCTACCCCCCCCCCTCCTCACTCCACCATAGATTGTAAGGATTCTTGAGAATGTTGCCCCCCCCCCCCTTCATGTAAGACTTTATACTGTCACTAAATAAATATATATATATATATGTATATAAAATATATAAATTATTTTCATTCGAAACTCTAAACGAGGTTGCAAAAGATTTCAAAATATCTCAGAAGATTTCAAAGATTTCGAACAATTTGAGAGATTCTCAACAGATTTTATCAAGGGATTTTAAGGGTCTTCAACTGACCAAATATTTTAAGGAATGAGGATTTTTTTACGGAATTTGATAACATTTCTACGGATGTCACAGATTTTGAAGAATATGAAAGAATTTCATAACATTTCAAAAGAAGATTTGAAAGTATCTTCTCATATTTTTTAATATTTTACGTAATTTTAAAGGTTTGAACCGATTTCTAGAGATTTTAAATGATCACCCATGAATCTCCTACGATCTTAAGCGATTATTAGGGTATCAAAGGGTTTCACGAAATCTCAAAGAATTTTAAGGGACTTCCACACTTTTTAGATTATTTAAAGTCAGATAAAAAATTTTTTACGAATTTTGCAGGATCTTAGACGATTCTTATTTGCATGGATTTGAAGGGACTTCAAAAGTTGTTTTAAATGGATTTTTAAAGATTCCAAGCAATTTCACGTATTTTAAAATATTTTTTGAGAATTTTAATGAATGTTCACAGTTTTTAAATGATTTCAACAGATTTCTTAAGAGCCTAATCGTTTTGAAGACATTTAAAAGAAAAAGTATTTTAATGGATTTTAATAGATTTTAGGAAATATCAAGCAGTTTCGACTAGTTTACGAGATTTTAAAAGATGTTAAAAGATTCCAAAGTTTATCGACTGATTTTCCAGGATTTCGTATGATTTCTGAAAATAAAATGGAATTTCAAAGAATGTTTACATATTATAAAAGATTTTAAGGGGATTTTTAAGGATCTCAGTAGTTTTAAAAAAATTTCAAAAGGTTTACAAAGATTTCTAAAGACTTTAAGGGATTTTAAGGGATTTTAAATAGATATTTATTAAGATTGTGAAGAAGATTTTTTATTGTCATTAGGGTCAATAAAATTTTTTTGTGTTCTGCACTTAATTAAATTTTTTTTTTAAATACAATTTTTCATTTTTTATATTCCTATTCGGACTGAATGAATTGCAAGATTTTTCAGGGATTTCGTAGGATTTTAAAGGTTTTTGAGGATTAAAGAGATTTGAAGAATTTTGATAAGATTTCACGGGATGTCAACAGATTTGCAGAGATTTTCAAAAGATTTTAAGAGAGTTTAAAATAATTATAAACAGTTACGGGATTTTCAAGGACTTTAAAGGATTTTAAAAATTTCTAAGATATTTTCAGGAATTTCAGGGGATTTCAAAAGGTTTTTGAAGATTTTAAGCAATTCAAAGGATTTTAAATGATTTCACGGAATCTCTAGGAATTTAAAGGAATTTCCACAGTATTAAAGAGTTTCAAGGGATTTTTAGAGATATCAACAGTTTTAAGGGAATTTCAAAATATTTGCAAAAAATTCTTAGGGGTTTAAAGGACGTCAAAAGGTACAAACGTATTTTCACGAATTCTTAAGGATTTCAGAAGATTATAACTGAACTAAACTGTTTTTATCTGATTTGAAAGGATTTA
The DNA here is from genome assembly GCF_010883055.1 of Belonocnema kinseyi. Taxonomy (NCBI): domain Eukaryota; kingdom Metazoa; phylum Arthropoda; class Insecta; order Hymenoptera; family Cynipidae; genus Belonocnema; species Belonocnema kinseyi. The sequence continues at coordinate 56,219,142 of NC_046664.1, forward strand.
TAGGCCTAATAATTTCAAAGAAATATCAAGAAATTACACAGCCAGACAAAAAAAATCATTTTCCGGGTCTGGAGGACATACCAGTTTTACTATATGTTCTTGAGATCGCTGAATCCGAATCTGAGGTAAAAAACCCAGCACGTCAGGGTTCTGACATAATCTGAAAAACCTCATAAAAAATTATTTTCTAGTCCGGGGCCAGACCAAGTTTATTATATGTTTTTGGGATCGCTGCATCAGAATCTAAAGTCTAAAAAATTCCAGAAAGTCAGGGGTTTGACATAACCTCAAAAAACCTTATACATTTTTTTAGTCCGGGGTTCAGACCATGTTTACTATATGTTTTTGGGGTTGTGGAAACCGAATCCGTAGTGTAAAAAACTCCAACATCTCAGGGTTTTGATTTTTAAAGAAATTTGTGAGATTTATTAATTTGACTTACTTTTATTTTATGGAGTAAATGGGGTTTATGGGTTGAACTGATGCTGGGTTTTTTGGTCCCCGAAGTCGGATTCAGCGACCACAAAAACATATAATACACATTGTCTGACCCCCGCTACAAAAAAAAAAAATTATGCGGTTTTTTGAGGTTATGCCAGAACCCTGGCCTGTTGAAGTTTTTTGGGCCTCGTATTTGGATTCAGTGACCCCAAAACAAATAATAAACACGGTCTAATCCCCGGACTCGACACGACTTTTTTATGAGATTTTTTGAGGTTATGTCAGAACCCTAACGTGCTGGTGTTTTTGACCCCTGATTCGGATTCAGCGACCCCAAAAACATATAGCAAACATGGTCTGATCTTCAGATCCAGAAAAAGATTTTTTTGGGTGTCTGTTATTTATAATGTCCAAGGAAATTAAAGCAATTCAAATGTTTAAAAAAATGCATTTTAAATTATGGAATTCATAAGGATCTTCAAGGTTATCAAGTGATTAGAAGATTTATAAATAATTCAGAAGATTTAAAAAGTTTCTGAAAGGTTTCAACGGATCTTTAGAGATTTCAAGCGGTTACGATGATTTCACGTGACAAATCAAAGCAATTTAAGAGATTTAAAAATATTTTTATGGATTTCAAGAAATGTTCAAAGATTTTAAAAGATTTTAAAGATTCCAATGAAGTTTAGAGAAATTTCAAAAATTTGAAAGGATTTCGTAATATTCCCTATAATGTGAATGAAAAAATTGTTTTTAAAAATTTGAAAGTGTTTCCAAGGTCCCCCCTTTAACCACAATGTGTGTTAGGGGTGTATAAAGGAATAAGGGAATAGCACAAAAATATATTAAAAACTTACATTTCAGAATGATTGGATGCTGTCAAATGAAATAATGTAAAAGAATATTCTTATTTTAAGTTGTAAAAATCATTTTTTTTACCAGTAATATTTATGGTCCCATCACAGATAAATTAGTCAGTTGCAGTGGTTTGAATTTTGTTTGCAAGAAAAGCAGCGCTTGTTAATATACAGTATTTTATTATTAAAAAACATTTCTGTGTTGAAATGTTGTCACAGGCTTATACTGCTCAACATGTCGAAGGCATTTTTGGTTAGAGTTGGATTTTTATTTGATCATTTTGCACGGGGCTGTCCCCGTATATATCATCAGTCACGGACGTATTTTTATAATGCATTCAAGTGATCTGATGAGAGCAGTCTGCCCAGACATATTGGACAAAGCCTGGTTTTTAAACCATCATTGACGGACTGGGTTGCAGTCAAGTACATGATGGGGGGGGGGGCCTATAGCTTAAGGTGGGTTCCGAACCACCAGAACCTCGGTAAAGGTACATTGAAAAATTTCCAGAGGTGCCGGCTCAAGGATCGAACCCCGGACCTCTGAGGTGAAGTCCGAGTGTCAAACCAACTGAGCCACCGAGGCTGAATGTTATATGAATTATCGAATTGCAAAATTAAAAAAAACATTTCAGTATTGAAATGTTGTCACATTATTATTATTATTATTATTATTATTATTATTATACCATTGAGACATGTCCCTTTCGGGGTAAGTGTGACTCACTCGGCGAGGAAAGGCATAATGTGGAGGGGGGAGGGGGGTAGTGATTTTTAGATTGATCTAGAATCTCCGTGTTACTTATTTAAATAATGATTTCGTTCCTCAACACTGCACGGAGAAAAAGATATTCCACAATGATATCGCAAAACCTCTGTATTGAAATAAAGCGTAATATGATAACGTACAAGCAGGTACCGGAGCTTTTTAGGATATTATAATGCACTACCATCGCTTGGCCACTACGAGAACCCTCGTATATATAATATAATAAAATAATAATATAATGTAAAATCTTGCAATGTACGATATCACGATTTTACGCTGTTATAATGTAATAATTACGATATATAGCGCAGAAATTATGGTATATATTGCAAATCTTGCGATATCGTTTTCTCCGTGCGCTTCGACCCAGGTTGCTGATCAATCTTTCTAGCAATTACCCCGAGTAAAGGGCCTCACAGAGTCATTATTTAAAGCTTTCCACTTGGGCCCATTAGTATCCGAAGCCTTTTGATTCAGGATTTATTCATTCCACTTACACTGTTCCTCATGCATTTCTTAACGACTATTTTATCCCTTGGATAATTAAAATTGCAACACTGCGTCAGAGGCAGCAGTACGAATTCATTGTGGACTTAAGCTACCCCTTTTTGCTTTTCTTTATTTTTCCTATTTCTCAGTTTTCTTCCCTGAAAATTGTACGCTTAACATAGAAACAGAAGGTTCATACATATACAGGAATACAGAGATTGAATCCGCGCTCAGCTCTTTGTTTTAACGAAAGGTAAACTTCTATCTCAAAGACAAACACAGTTTCAACTTTTCCCTCTGTTTAGATTTTACCTTTTTTTACTTAGCAGTTACGAAAATATCTTCATAGTAATGAAGAAGTTTATACTAGGATTTAGATTTTTTATACTAGCGAATATTTGTGTATGAATTAAAATATCAATGTCAAGAAAGATCTTTCAAAAACATAGCATAAAATAAAGTCAACTTGTTTAACAGAATTAAGGGCCCGGATCAAGGAACCGGATCTCAATTTCTGATGTCAGTAGTCAGGAGACACCTGACTAATGGAATTTAGGCAACTTTCACGCCCCCCCCCCCCACATTCTAGTTACGAGATAGTTATAAGCGATTTATTGATCCGGGCCCTCAATTTTCAAAAAAAGCATGCCGTGAGGAACATATGTTTTTGAAAATCTGTGTTATCGGTTCATTAAAGACAGTAAATTTGGTTCTGGATAATCTACACAAAAGATTAATATTTTAAATATAACGTAAAATATTTTAACAACAATTGCACAATTAATCTTTTTGATGGTCCCTAATCTCATCGATTAAAATAAATCTTATGAATATGCGGAAAAGGAAATTAAAAATTAAATATTTATTATATAAAATTGTTATTTTAGATTAGAAACCATTGCAATTTTAAGAATGTTTGAATCTTTGAGTTCTACAATTTTTTAAGTAAAAATAAAAGCTTAAACCTTCTGCACCTTTTTGAAATATTGAGAATTCAAAATTTAAATAAAAATTGTTTTGTTAACTTCAAATTAATATCGTACTCCAAATCAAGAGATGAACAAATTTAGAGGGTTGATTTTTTCTAATTTTGAACATTTTTAAATTTAGATCTTTGAAAAGATTGGTAAAAATCGACGAAAATAGAACCACGGTTAATTACTGCGCATTTCGGAAAAGATAATAATATTAATGCTGCGGGGAAAAATGATTCAGATTTATAAAATATTCATTTAATAAAATTTATCTGAATTTTTGCGTCTTTGTTTTAATTGTAGGTACAATCCTAATGATTAAGTGCTAATTTTATTTCTTGAAAGATTATTTATAATTATTTTCGAACGGGTTTTATTAAGATTAAAATTATTTTAAAAAGTTTGTTTATAAAAAGTATAACTGTTATTTTTTCTAAAATATTTATTTCATTGAAGTCCAACCGAAAAGAGGATAAAAAATCTTTCCATGAATGAAATCCTCTCTTAATCATAAAATTTTTATAAAAATTGAAACTTTTACTTTAAATTGAATCTTCACCACAACAATCCATGCAGAATTTGACATCTAAATAGTTTTAAACTGAAAAATCGTTTTCTACAAGCTTTTGTTTGTCAAATAAAAATTTGTTTAAACTCTGTGAATAATTGTTAATGTTAGAAATACAAGTATTTTCAAAGTAATAGCAAATTAAAGCATGTAGTAAGTGTCATTTCTATTAATTAGTCTTTTGAATCATATATTTCTCTTCATTTTTTCCTTGATCAAAAACTGCTCTTTCATAATTATAATGAGAAGCCGTATCACCTTCATGAGCCTATAGAATTAAAATTCTATAAAGGGAATACAATTAAATGCAAGATATTTTTGGATTAATTTGATGACCTTTACCTAATCTAAATTAAATTTTTTAAACTAAAGGTGAAATGAATCTCAAAACTGAACATTTCTTCAAAGAAAATCATATTGAGAAAAAAGAAATCAATTTAGAAGTATTTTCAAAGTAACAAAATATTCTTTAAAAATCGATTAAGGGTTACAAATTGAAAAAGCCTCGATTTTTTTAAAAGTGAAAGGTAAATAAATTCTTTAGTCTAGTCATACAGAAATAATGATTTTTTATTAACTATTCAGTATTGTACTAGATTAATAATTACTTCTTGGCTATTTAAAGAAGTTTGATTCCAATCAAACATTTTTTTTCAAATAACATACATTTTTAACTAAATAATTGAATTTCTAAGCAAAACGACCAATTATCTATATAAAACAGTTAAATTTGGAACCCAAAAAATATAAAATTTCAACAAAAAAGTTAACTTACAACAAAATTTTTTAATTTTAATTTAAAAAAATAGATTTTGACTCAATAAGAAAGTTTTCAACAAAATACATAATATTTATCTCAAATAGTTGAATTTTCAACCAAGAAGATTAATTTTTTGACTTACAAAGAAAAATTTCAAACAAATAGTTAAATTTTTAGTATAAACAAAACTTTTAACTAAAAATTAAGAAGTTCAACTTTCATTAAAAAATTAATTTTCAGTAATAAACGAATCTTTTGCAAATCAGTCGAATTTTCTATCATCATAAATGCATTTTCTACTCCATTGTTGAGTTCGTAAGTCCAAAAGACGAAATTCCTTTGCGAAACGGTTGAATTTTCAACTCGAAAACATAAACTTAGAACAAAAAAGTTTATTTTTAACGGAACAGTTAAACTTTCAGTTAATAAAATTAATTTTCACCCATTAAAAGAGAAGATTTAAATTGAATGACTAATTTTCAATCAAAGAGATGCCTTCTTAATTAAAAAAGGTTGCAAAAGAATATAATTTAACCAAAAAGAAAAGAATTTTGAGTGAAGTTGAATTTTTAATGAAACAGCTGAATTTTAAGTCTAAAAAAGATCGCAATCTAACAAAAATGAGAAAAATGACGAATTTTCCACAAACCAGTAGAATTTTGAACCATTGAAAAAAAAATTTCGAACAAACGACACAAATAACGAAAAACAGACAACATTTTTCCATCTAAAAAGAAGAGCTAAAACTTGTTCATCCGCCGTTTTCAAATAGGATGAGTAGTTTTTGTTCTTATCATAAAAAAAATTTTAAATTTAAAAAATGAGACTTCCCAATTGCGAATTGCCGGAGCTGAACACAAGGCCGAGAGTTGGTCCAATTTTGGCAGCCAAAAGGTCGGCTAAAGTTATTGGGCCAATATCGGCATTTTAATCGGCCCAGTGTTAGGCCAGTGCTGGCAACCTATATTGGCTATTTATATTTGCCTATCCTCCACCGATGCTTGGCCCAGCATCGGCACTTTATTGCGCCAAGTCTCACTTTCAGCACCTAATAAACAAATCTTACACGAAAAATAAAAAAATAAAATTGATTGAAAAATTGCTAAGGTTCACGATGAAATTTTTATGTTCTGTCATTAAAATTTTTTAATGTTTATGAAAAATTACATTTCCTGTCATTGCAAAAATTTGTAAAGTAGGCTACAAAGAAAAAAAAAGAAATATTACGCGCAGAAAAATTGTTATCGATATAAATTATTTATTTAAAAATTATTGTATTAATATTCCTGTAAACAGTTCGTATATTTTAGGTTTACACAACGTCGCATAATAATAAATAATTGTAAAAAGAAAGATTAAAATTTGGTTCTTTAACTTTTCTGAACTTAAGCTTATGAGGATGGCTTTTTCCCAGAGTTTCAACTTGTCGGTTTAGCGCAGTGGTTAGCACTCCCGACTGCTAGGCGATAGATTTACTCTCTAATTTTTTCATGTAGTCCGGTCAGTTTGGGCGTTAATATCTCAAAGAAAAAAAATAGTATAAAAAAACTGTATATTATATGCCATTGTGTCTTTATTTTTTCGTCGATTTCATGCTTAATGGTTATTGTGCAAAAATGTGGTGAGGAACTGTCATCATTTATTTGCCGAAAAGCACCGAAATAATGCACGTCGAGAACATAAGTCAACTTTGAGAAGCTCCTGTATCGTCAAATTTGCCCAGAAAATTTATATTTTTTTTTTATTTATTCTTCAAAGCCTTAACAACTTCTATCTTTTTCAAAAATTAAATATTTTCATAAGCGTGGCTATAAAGTAGTTTCCAAGAAAAGAAATTATCTTCAATACTATTACACCTACCGCAACGAGCCAAAGCTATTAACGTTTTCAAAAGGATAAGAATTAACACCATATGAAAACGTTCGATTAATAATAACAAAGTGA
>NC_046664.1:56226043-56240316 GCF_010883055.1 Belonocnema kinseyi
ACAAAAATATAATTATTAAGAACAATGCAAAGTGATACATATCAGCGCTGATAGGGCAGGGTGCAGATGTATTATGTGCGCGCTATACAGCCCTGAACTGAGAAATTTGATCATGAATTAGTAGTTAGTACGTGTGTAACTCGAACATTGTTCGCTATACACACGTACTAACTACTAATTTCGGACAAAATTACACTCTATGTCAACCTGAAACGTTGTAAAATGGTCTAAAACACCAAAAACGCAAACCTTACACGAAAGCTAGAAAAATTTGGTTATTAAAAAATTTTGAAAGTTCATGATCAAATTTCTAAGTTTCGTCGTTAAAAACTGTGAATGTTCATAAAAAGCAGCAGGTAAATTTCGAAAAGAGTACCTGTCAAATTGCTGCTGCACTGCCAAGCTAAACCATGCTGAGTATTAAATATTTAGAAAACTTTGCAAGAAATGCATAGCCCTACAAATTATTATTGAATGTTATTTTAAAAAATATTGATTTTCTATTTTCACGTATTTTGCGTATTGATGTGTGTAATTTTAGTTTCATATTATCCGGATAGTTGATAACATGTGCACTTGAGTGCGCCCAGAGTAGACACGACCCTGCTTTCAAAACCCCGCTGAGTGGCAAACAAGAGAGGCGGCACTATCGCTTACAGAAAGGAGCTATTGTATTTTAGTTAAAATACACCGGCACTTAAAATATTTATTATTTCTATTAAACATAGTTTTTATGCAATCTATTTATATGGTGTTAATTCTTATCTTGTTGCAAACATTAAGAGCTTTGGCTCGTTGCGGTAGGTGTAATAGTATTGAAGATAATTTTTTTTCTTGGAAACTACTTTATAGCTACACTTATGAAAATATTTAATTTTTGAAAAAGATAGAAGTTGTTAAGGCTTTGAAGAATAAATTTAAAAAATCGAAATTTTCTAAGCAAATTTGACGATACAGGAGCTTCTCAAAGTTGACCTATGTTCTCGACGTGCGTTATTTCGGTGCTTTTCGGCAAAGAAATGATGACAGCTCCTCACCACATTTTTGCACAATAACCATGAAGCATGCAATCGACGAAAAAATAAAGACACAATAGCATATAATATACAGTTTTTTTATACTATTTTTTTTCTTTGAAATATTAACGCCCAAACTGACCGGACTACATGAAAAAATTAGAGAGTAGGTACATAGATGTAGGTTCGATACACTGTAGTGTTAGAAATTTTATTTGTAATATAATATTCAAAATGTAATATATGTATTCAATCTAAATATGACCGCTAATATTTATATTCAAAGTACTCGCAATCAATCAATATATATTTTCTTAAATATCTTTCTTGTCATATCCCTAGACCTTAGACTATAGCAGTATTGGTACCCAGTGTTAGGCCGACAATGACAGGCAAACCTTGGCTGCCAAGTGCAGGCTATAATAATCATTCCGTCATTGGCGCGATAATGGCAGCCGAGCTTCGGCAATATTTTTGCCGACTATTGGCCAATGCTGGGCCGTATGTAACTTCGCACTTGGTTTGGTACGAAAAGAATGAATAAACAAACGTTTTTCAACTAAAAACAATCTACAAATTTGTTCTAAGCATTTGCTATATAAACAAATTAGAAATATAAAAATTAATTGTCTGGGAAACCGACTAAAGTTACAATAACTTTATTTAACACAATGTTTAGGTTAAATTATATCTACACATTTTTTAAAATAACCTTACGCTGCGACGCATACTTTCGGTTTAAATCGTAAAAAATAAAATTGAAAATAAAAAAATTAAATTAATGGAAAATGGCACAAGTTTCAATAAATTGTTCAATAACAAAATTGTATTCTTTTTACAGAACATACACTTTTTTATTTATAAAAACGAGACAGTAAAAATACATTGGTTTTAATAACATTGTATGAATTGTTATAATATAAACTTATTTAAATGATATACATTTTCATGGTAGATGATAATAAAATTTAATGACATACGTAATGAGAATGTGTTCGTTAAAGCTCAATGAGCTTTAACAAAGGAGAATTCACAATCACCAAATTATTATTGTCGATGCATGACGTTTAATTTCAAAAGGTTTGTGCAAAAATACGAAGGAAGTATACAGCCCGAACGCGTAGAGCGCGGTAAATACATTAGCGAACGCGAAGCGAGTAGCGCGCGCTGGACTGGATGAGAATATGGTGCGCAGCGGGCAGATTAAAAAAAAGCCTAAGAGACTCACGTGCTTCTATATGAAGCTTGGATCGTATTTATCTTTCTCGTTTTTTGTTTCAGTTTGTCTCTTGTCCTGGCTGCGAGGTAACGTGCGACCCATCCTATATTGTCGACTATTCTATTTATCAGCGAGTTTGCGGGCAAGAGCTTTTCTGCCTCTCGGTGGTTTGCATATGGAGCAGGTATGCTTTGAAGCTCAGGAAAAAAATAGTCAGATTAGTTTGTCGACTGGCGTTTGATTTTTACTCATTTTAGCTTATACAGATTTACTAAAAGTATCCAATAGATGGTGGAGAGAAATGCGAGCCAGCGTTTGTTAAATGAAAAACACGGATGCATTTCCGGAAAATTGTTATGTACAGTCAAGAATCATAACAAGAAAGATAAATGTCACTCAGAGGAAAATTCTATTTGGTAATATAGGCAATTCCATAGATTTGTTAATTTTTCTCTTTTTAGTTTGAAATTGAATTATTGAATAAAAGTATATGTTTATACTCTGAATTTATGTCAGTGGAAATTTGTGACATTAATTTAATCAAGTATGATTTGTCGAAAAGTTCAGCCATTTCTGCTGATAAGAATTTCGTTTTAACAGATTAATAAGTCAATATTGCTGACTGAATCAAAAACTAACTTGAAATGAACGATTTTTCTGCTATAATAAAAATGCAAAAGAAATTATAAATTAAAATTCTTCTCTAAATTTTTTAACTTTATTAAGGCCGTGAACATGTACTGAAATTTCAGTATGAATAGCCGGATTTTTCTAGTACTTGTAGATACTTCGTTCAATAAATTATTAAAATTAGCCATAACTGGGACGGATTAATTACATTCATCTTTATTGTTAGAAAATAAATCTTCTTGGTTCAAAATTATTAGTCTTTTATTAGCTCAATTCAACTGTCTTTGGTTTCAAAGTAAAATCTTTTTATATTAAAATATCGACTATTATTGATGAGAATTTATATTTTTTGTTCAAAACCCTACTAATTAGTTTATGTTTGAAATACTTAGTTATAAGTCAATTTTTTGTTTTGTTTAGAGGCTCATAATTGAATTAAATCTAAAATTAGTTTTTTTACTTTAAAAAAAAAATTGTTTGAAATTCATCTTTTCGCTTCAAAATTTTGTTAACATTTTTCTTATTAATTTTTGTTTGGAAGTTTGGACTATTCCATGTTTGTCTAAAAATGGATGTTTTTAGATAAAAACTCAATGGTTTGGTAGAGAATTCAACTTTTTCATAGAAATCTCTTTTTTTTTGTGTGGAATTCTGTTTTTTTTTTATTTAAAATAAAAATATTTTTTGGTGGAATATTAACTGTTCTCATTTCGAAACAAAAATAATGATTTTTTTTAAATTGACGTTTTTAGTTAAAAGTTTAAGCATTTGGTTAGAATTTCCTTTATTCTGTTGAAAATTTACCTTTATTAGTTGATTTTTTAAATCTAGCAAATCGTCTTTTTTGATTGAATTAAACTGTTTCTGAATTAAAATTAAAATCTTTTTTTGTTTAAAAATTATTTATTTTAAATTGAGATATTACTATATATAATGGTACTACTATATATAATAATATACAATGTAATTTAAATAAATCTAAACATATAATAGAAAATATTTTACTACTGGATTGAAAGTGGAATAAATTTCCAAAAAAAAATCCTTTTTCTTTCATACAGATTCATAAATTTAGATGAAAATTAATTTCTTTTGTTAAAAAATTAACTATTTTGTTAAAAATTGTTTTTTTTCAAAATAAATTCTTTCATAACTTTAAGTTCATTTATTTCATTTTTTTAAATGTTAAAAAATTTAATTGTAACATGAAATATTTTGTTGAAAATTTGTCTTTATTGGCAGAAAATAAATCTGGGTTGAAAATTCTTGTTTTTTGTTACAAAAACATCTTTTTGTCGCAGAATCATTTTTTTTTTAAATTGAAAATTCATCATTTTAATTGAAAATTTATCTCTCATCTTGAAAAATCAATCATTTTATTAACAATTTGTTTCTTTTGTTAAAAAATTAATTTTTCAAATTAAAATTGATGCATTTAATTTTTGAGCGGAAATTGATCTTATTCGTTGTAAGTTCTACTATTTAGATGAAAACGCATGTCTATTGTTGAAAATTGTTTTTTTTTTAGTAGAAAATTAATCTTCTGGGAGGAATTTTGTTTGTTAGAAAATTCATCTACGTGGTTGAAAGATGAACTGGTTTATAATAAATTAATTTTTTTAGTTCAAGATTCACAATTTTAATTTAAAATTTATCTCTTGGGTTGAAAATTTATATTTTTTAGTTTTAATTTATCTTTATATGTATAAAATTAGAATTTTTTAGTTGAACATGTAACTATTTCGTTTGAAAATTTGTATGTTTTTTTGTTGAAAATTAATCCTTTTCTTCGTAAAAATGAAATTTTTCGGTTGAAATTTCTTGTATTTCGTTGAAAATTCGTCTTTCTTGCTAGAAAATTATAGTTTATTTTTAGCAAATTCAACTATTTGATTGCAAATTATTTAATTTGTTGAAAAAATTAATTATTTTGAAGAGAAATAATCTTCCTGGCGACAAAATTAATTTTTTTAAATCAAATTTATTTTCTGTGTGTTTGAAAATTCAATTACTTGGTTAAAGGTTAAACTGCTTTATTAAAAATGTATGGTTTTTGGTCCTAGATTCATCATTTCAGTTACAAATATACCTCTTTGATTAAAAATGCATAATTTTTAGTGCAAAATAGAACTATTTTTTTAACGAAAATTTTATTTAAACAATGTTTTTTTTCAATTAAAAAGTCAACTACACCATTTTTGGTTGTAAATCGATACTTTTTGGTTGAAAATTCCAAAAGTATGAATGATTTCAATTGACTGATTAAATCAGTGATTCAAATCTACTTATATGAAAAGTCACTTTTGAGTGATATAAAAGACGTCGAATCCGCATTATTTGAATCAGTGAAAATTGACTTCGAATCAGTCACTTTGCACCGATTCAAATTTGCATTGTACAAAATTTCATGGATAAAATATTGTATAGTCTTAAAACAGTAGGATAAAAATAGTTAAAAGAGATTGAGGTAATATTAGGAATAATGAAGTTGGTTTCTTTTTCGGATGAAAGTATTTTCTTTTGCGTGCTAGAGTAGTGGACGAGTTAATTAGTTCATTCAGCAAAAACCATTGTAAGGCTCTATACATTTATACGAAAAGGTCGAATCCACTTTATTAATTAAAGGCTCGAAAGGTCCAGAAATTTCTTTATTCATTTTCAAATACCCGGATACGGTTCGTACCAATGGATTTTTTTTAAAGGACCCCGCACCAAATGTACAGTGAAATGGCCACCGGTGAAAAATTCTAAAAAATTTTTTTTTGTATTTTCGAACCTGCAAAGCAATAATTCGAAGGAAAAAAATAAGAAAAATGGACAGTTTTTTTACATACAAATGTCAAAGTTTCAATTTTTACATGTATTTTGATAGAAAAATGCTGATTTTCGAGAAAAGTTTTTTTTTCTCCTAAACTAATAGTTGGATTTGGCTCAAACTTGCACATTTTTACTATCATTCCTACCAAAACAAAAGGTTCATATCCAAGATCTAGAAAGATAAACGGTTTATGGGGTATACACCATGATATAAGGGTGTTTTCATACCTCAAACACCCAAGTATGGAAATTATCATTTCTTAGTAACTAAAGTCACTAGGTATTTTTTATTCAATTACTAGGGTATGAAATAACTTTCAGATAAGTAGAGGAAATGTGCATGTCAAGGGGTTGTTCAATCATCCCTTATTTAGAGAAGCAGAGAAATTGACTTTTCAATAATTAGGGTATGATTAAATGACCCTAAAAATAAATTCTAATGCAAAACCTGCTACAAAACGCTACCTGTACATATTTTAAAGTGATTTTGTTCATCAATGTTATTATAAAAAATCTCTGGTACTTGATCCCGTTTAAATTATCGATCTCCTTGGGTTTTTATAAATAGGGAGTGATTAGGCGACCCTAAAAATAAATTCTTATGCAAATTCTGCCAAAAAAACCCTACCTGTATATATTTTAAGATGATTCTGTTCATCAATGTTGTAATAAAAAATCTTTGGTACTTTAACCCGTTTAAAATACCAATTTCCTTGATTTAATAATCAGGGGATGATTAAATGAACCTGTAAATAAATTGTAATGCAAATCCTAATAAAAAATGCTACCTGTATATATTTTAAAGTGATTCTGTCCATCAATGTTATAATAAAAAATCTCTGGTACTTTATCCCGTTTAAATACCGATTTCCTTGGTTCAATAATAAGGAGATGATTAAATGACCCTGAAAATAAATTCTATTGCAAATCCTGATAAATAAGGCTACCTGCATATGTTTTAATGTGATTTTAGAAGCCTGATCTTGTTCAAAATTTGTCTTTTTTAGTCAAAAATTAATCTTCTTGGCATAAATTGTTTGATGGTTTTGGAAAGTCAACTACTTGGTTGAAAGTTGAACTGATTTATTATAATATAAATTTATTTTTTTGGTTCGAGATTCATAATTTTAACTGAATATATATATTTATATATTTTTCAAAATTGATCTTTTTTAGTTTATCTTTTTTGGTATGAAATTTTTGAAAATTAATCTTTTTCTTTATAAAATTATATTTTGTTTAAAATTTCTTGTATTATGTTGAAAATTCGTCTTTCTTGGCAGAACATTTTTTCCCCGTTTTAAATTCAAATATTTTATTGAAAAAATTTTTTTTTATTTGATTGTTAAAAATTTTATTCTTCTGTTTAGAATTCAAATCTTTGGTTTCAAATTTAACTAATTTGTTGGCAATTAAAAAAAAATTCGCCTTTTTGGTTTTAAAATTTAACTATTGATTTAAAATTTTAACTGTTTTTGTTCAAATTCAATCATCTTTAAATAAATATTCGATCGTTTATTTGAAATATCATCTTTGTTGGTTGAAAATTGAACAACTTGGCTAAAAATTCATTTATTTTGTTAAAAATGAAATTATTTTATCAAAAACCTAACTATTTTCTTAAAATGTAATTTTTGTGTGGAAAATTAACACACCCAAAAATTAACGTAGCATCACATTCTAATAAAACATAGAAGAGAGGGTAATTTTTTACGAAAATAGAATAATAAAGTAGGATTAAATTCTTTTGAATAAAATTATTGTAAAGACAGATTTTAAACAAAATACATAAATCTTGAACTAGAAAAAATCAATTTTTTATCGAAAACGAAACAGTTATATTTTCAGTTAGGAAATAAATTCTAAAAAAAGGATTGTCAACAAAATAGTTATATTTTTAACCAAAGGGATGATTTTTTACGCGAAATGATAAATCTTAAAAAAATAAATTTTCAAAAAAACAGTTCGAAAAAAAAGATGATTTTTCAGCGATGAAGATTAATTTTCTAAGCGTGAAATAGTTCAATTTTCAACCAAGGGGATAAATCTTAAAATTATTAAAATTTTTGTAAAACTAGTTTAACTTTCAAAGTTTCGACCAAAAATTATTTGAAACTGGAAAAAATGTATTTTGAACCAAATAGTTCAATTTTCAACCGAATAGATTAATTTTCTTCCGCATTGCTGAATTCTCAAAAAATCAGATTAATTCAAACCCATACATGTGCATTCTTTATCAAAAGTGATAAATTTTCAAATAAGAAAAACTAATTAAACGAAACAAAAGGACAAATTTTGTTCAGAACGGTTGCATTTTATGTAAAAAAATATAATTTTTGAACCAAAAATCAAACAGTTACATTTTTAGTTAAAAAATTAACTAATAACTAAAAGTAACGAATTTTTAACAAAATAGTTATATATAGTTAACAAAGTAGTTCAAATTTCAAATAAGCAATTGTGATTATCATAAAAATATTACTTTTTATGAAAATAGTTTCATTTTCGACAAAATTAAAACATTTATAACCAAATAGTAGATCTTTCAACCAACCGAAATGAATTTCGAACCAAAAATATTTTAATAGACTTTTAACCAAATTTAGTTGATTTCTCTTTTTGGATTCTATTAATATGTTTATATTTAAATGAAAAAAAAACGAGAGAAGGGGAGAAAGTTTGTATTTCTTAAAAATAGAGGAAAAATAATAATTCTTTAAAATTTATAATCATGAAACGTACTAAATGTTATCATAAAATGGGCATAATTTGGGAGAGTCCGCTGTCTGCACGAAACATTGAAAGAACGTTGTTCGAATTTCGAGAAGCTATAAAATTCAAAAAAATAACCAAAGAGCTATAAAACCGTGAGTCGTAAAAATGGCCGTGAAATTGTAGAACAGACTATGGGGTGATCGGGTGTGATGTTTTCCTAAGATGGACCTGTTTATTTCCGTACCTAACAATTTTTTTTTCATGTTTTTTTTTTATTTGATCAAAGTCTCTTTATTTCAAAAACACCCGAAGAGATATATTTCCATTCTTTCGTTTTTGTGAAGAATCCAATTTTTAATCTTTTTTTTTTAATTTAAAAATGTTTAAAGATTTAATATATACCTATGCAGATTTTTTAAATGGGTTTTTATATATGAAATGATTTTGAAATTAAATTAAAACTTATCAATTTAGTTTGATAATTAAAATAACGATGAAGGGTTCAAAGTAATTAAAACTTCTTTATGCTAACGATTGATGACATTGGAAAAATATATGGGCGCTGACGCGTTAAACAGTTTTATATTGTCGCCGAAACAATACCGGAACTTAAATTTATGAAAAATAAAATTATGCGTATAAAATTAAATTAAAATTTATTCGCAGGAAAATTTCTAATCAGTTATTTTGCTTGATATTACGCGTCGTTGTGAAATTTTAAATAATTTGGATTATTTATTTTTTAAATTGTTATCTTCAAATTGCACAGGTTTCAGCATCTAAATTTAAAAATCATTATCTTTTGAAAGCTTATGCAAAAATGGGTCAATGCTACAAATTTAAAAATTTTAAATTAATTATTTCGTTTCGAAAGGTCTTAGGATTTGACAACCTGATTTTAATTTATAAAGACAATATTAAATATTTTCAGTTTTCAGGGTAAGCATTTAATAATATAATTAATTTTTTATAATTTCGAATGTTTACCTCGTATTAAAGTATAATTTTAAAGCTTATAAATAAAACAAGATTTAAAATTAGAAATTGAAAAATATTCAACACTTGGAATGAAAACTATTTAATTTTGAACTATGAAGATGTGCCATTTAAAATTTAGGTTTCGTCAGTTTTCTTCATTGGAAATTAACACCTATTGATGAAAATTATACAGATTTCAAATTTTCAACAATTTTAGATTATGTAAGCATTTCAAACCGGAGATTGGTATTAAGAAATTCTTGGATTAAAAAGATTAAGATTTTTTTAACAAAATTATGATTTCAACGTTTACTCTCTCGGTTCCAGTTATACCTCCCCCCTCCACTACAATCTCCACCATATGACGATTTGATACTTAACTTTGACATGATTTCGACTCAGAAAATAAACTTATTGCATAAAGGTGATAGTTGGGCGTATAATCTAAACAATGAATAATACAAACTACAAAATAGCCTCAGAAAGGACTGGAACTTTTAATGACAAAAGGCATGCACACGGAAAATCTAAAGGTCATGTTTCAGGCGACGAATGGAGACTGGGTGTTTGTCTGAAACAAAGAAAAAGGGATGTGAAACCAAAGAAAAAAAAACGGCGTGTTGAAAGGCGGATTTGAAATATGGTCAGGAGTAGACTGTGAGTAACATGGTAAACAAGGATTAGGTCTGATTTTGAATGAAAGAGCAAAGCAGCATCTCGGAGACCATCGTTTCGTATCTCCCAGTCTGCTGTGGGCTAGAATGAAAGTAGGAATCAGAAGACTATTTATCATAGCATGCTACGCGCCAGTTGATAGTGATCCCAGAGAAGTAAAAGACGCCTTCTGGTACACTTTAAATGACACAATGAACATTTGCGAAAATGGGGAAAGAATAATTCTACTAGGAGACATGAACGGTTGGGTGGGTATCCAAAATCAGGATACAGAAAGAGTATTAGGTAATTTTGGGGATCCAAGAACAAACTATAAAGGAGATAAATCAGTTGGTTTATGCTTAGAAAGGGGTCTGCTTATTACAAATACTAGGCATAAAATAGGCATAAAATGATCGACATGTACACCTGGTCTAAAGGGAATAGCAGCAGTATAATTGACTTTGTTGTTGCGGATGGAAGACTAAGAGAGTTAGTCAAAGATACAAGAGTCATGAGGGGTTCTGAATGCAATACTGATCATTACCTTCTGATCTCAAAAATTAAATTAGGTCGGGGATGGAGAAAAAAGAGAACCAAGAAAGCAAAACAAACGCGAATCGAAATTGAGAACCTATAGAAACCGGATGGGCGAATAGATTTCCAAAATAAGATAATCGAAAGCATAGATCGGGCAACATGGGAGGATCGTATAAAAAACAAAGATATAGAGGGCACCTGGGCAATTTTTACGGGATATCCTTGTTAAATGTACGATCGAAGTGTGTGGTACCGCATTTGTAGCAAGAATTTCTGGTGATGCGTGGTGGAACGATGAAATTCAGGCTCCCCAAAAAGAAAAAAGAGAAGCGTACAAGAGAACTTTGAACATCGCAGGTCTTAGCAATGAGGAAAAAAATAGACTTAGAAATGATTATAGACGCGAAAACAGGATACTTAAACGATTAGTTAAAGAAAGTAAAGATACAATTAGAGCGGAAGAAGAGATAAAAATACAAGACGACTTTGGAGGAAACAGGAAACTACTCTATAAAAAAATGAAAGGAAACAAAAGTACAGAAATTGTCAACATGAGAAATAGTAGGGGGGAAATGATATATGATGCAGACGGAATACTAGAGGCTTTGAGAGACTATTTTCGGAGACAATTTGGAGATGAAGCTATAGGAAACCACAACTGCGATGTTGAAGACGATGCGATGGAATACTCAATTGAAAAAGTCTGTGTCACTGAGGTTAGGGATATAATTGAGAACTTGAAAAACGGTAAGGCTGCCGGTGTAGACGGTATTAACGCTGAAATGCTTAAACGCGGTGGCACGTGCATACCACATAGACTGTGCGAATTGATAAATTTATGTTTTGAGATAGGAGACGTCCCAGACGATTGGAAAAAAGCAATTATCGTACCAATATACGAGAGAAAGGGAGATAAAAGCGAATGCAATAATTACAGAGGGATTGGCTTATTAAGCACCGTGAGTAAAATATATTCAAAAATACTTAATCGTAGGGTAATGTAAATAACAGAAGCAAAGATTCGGGGAGTCCAAAGTGGGTTTATGCTAGGAAGGTCATGTACGGGTCAAATATTTAGCTTAAGGCAAATAACAGAAAAAAGTTTGAGAGTAGGCAAAAAAGTTTTCTGTGCATTTGTTGACCTAGAAAAAGCTTTTGACAAGGTAGATAGAATTAAACTTTGGGAAGTTCTGAAAGGGTATGGAGTCAATGGATGGATCCTACAAACTATAAAAACAATATATACTGGTAGCAAAGCGAGTGTAAGAGTGAATGGGAAACTGAGTGACTGTTTCGATATTATTCAAGGAAGAGGGTGTGGATCTCGAAACAGTAAGGGTACGTGGGTTAGCGTTCGCAGATGGTAAGGTTGTTATGGCAGAGTCTATTGAAGACCGACAAAGAAGATTGAATAAACTAGATGCAAGCATGAAGAGCATGGGCCTCAAAATTAATGCAAATAAAACAAAAACTATTGTGTTCGAAGGAAAGAGTGAGAAAACACTATGCAATATTTTATTAAATGATGAGAGAATTGAACAAGTTGATAAGTTCGTATACCTTGGTAGCTTATTTACTAGGGACAAGAAGATAGATGCGGAATTAGATAGACGAAGAAATGAAGGTAAGAAGGTTATTGGTAGAGCAGGTCCCCTTAACAGCAGTAAAAATATATCAAATAAAGCTAACATGGCAATACATAATTCTATATTTTTACCGACTGTACGATACGGTAGCGAGACATGGGCTTATCAAGAAAAATATAAGAGTAAAATTAACGCAATTGACATGAGATTCATGCGCATGATATGCGGAAAAAACCCTGATGGACAAAGTAAGTAACGGAATAATTCTAAACGAATGTGGTGCAGAAGAGACGCTAGTAGACACATGGGAAAGAAATCGTTTAAGATGGTTCGGACATGTTGAGAGAATTTCAAACGAACGACTAACGAAACAAGTGTATCAAGGTAAAGTAAATGGCAGCGTGCCCAGAGGTAGACCGCGGAAAGAATGGTTAGAATATGTGAATGAGACCCTAGTTAAAAGAGACATAAGAAGTCACAGAAACACGAGAGCCTGCATGGAAAATGCATGGACATAAAAGAAGCTAGAGAAGTATGCCAGGACAGGAAAGTATGGCGGAAAAAGTTAATAAAAAGAGTGTCAGTAGAGTGAATGATGTCTGAAACAAAAGGCCTTGGCTACTAATGGACTCAAGTGGTGAACTTTACATAACGACTTCGTGAGGTTCTTCGCTTGGGGTGATTGCTAGAGAGATTGATCAGCAACCTGGGTCGGAGCAATGTTGCGGAACGAACGTGTTATTTACTTATGTAGCACGAGAATTCAGGATCAATCTGAAAAATCTCTATCCCTTCCACACTCTACTTCTTTCCCCTACCGAGTGAGTCACGCCTACCCCGAAAGGGAAATGGCTTAATGATGTAATAATAATTTTTAAAAAGTTTAACTTTTTATTAAAGATTCAAATTTTCAGTTCAAAAGTATCTACTTTAAAAAAAAGTTCATATATCAACAAAACAAGGTTTTAATTTTAAATGAAAAACAATTTATATTAACCAAGAAAGACGATTTTTTAAAAAGGACTTAAATTTTTTACCAAAGATATGAATTTTTATCAAATCACATAAATTGTTGAATTTTTAAACTTACAAGATACATTTTTAACAGAAAATGGAATAGTTAAATTTTCAGTTAAAAAGATTAATTTTTATTCTAAAAACGATTTTTTTACAAAACATTTGCATTTTCTACCAGGAAATATGAGATTTTCACAAAAAGTTAAATTTCAATTAACCAGTTAAATTTTAAGTTAATTTTCATTAAAGACAATCATGTTGAATTTAGAAAATCTAATGTTTGCAAAGAAGTGTCATTTTCAACAAACGTGCTTTTAAGGTTTTTTTTATGAATGTAACAAATATCATTAAAAAATGTTTAAAAATATTAATATTAGTTGAAAAAAATTTACAATCGCCATCACCGAACAAAATTTCTTGATCTGGTAGTGAAAATAGCACACTTAAATGATTTAAAACATCAGTTTATAAAAGCCTTAAAGCGTTATAATTGGGCAGCAGAAACGTCCCTTTATTTGCTATCACCCAACGTTTTCATCTTCTAATATTTCATTAGCAAAATTAGGACAAAATTGACCAATCTTCACCACCTTCAATTATCCTTAATATCTTTTATATTGTACTAAATCTTGTTGAAAGACTATTTTATATCTAAGGAAACTCTTATTTCATTTATAACCTTATCTTTATCTAATTTTCTTTTTCTGCTAATAGAATAGCATGTCACTTACGTAAATCGAATTTCGCTAGAATTAAACTAAACGATTGGAAATATCTGCTATCTGTCTATAAAAAGTTAGATACCTCAATTTGTGTACAGATCATAGAGAAAATCTCAGCAAAAAAATCTAAAGGTATGAGACAAAGTACATTTCGCAGAATTTTCAGTCGATTAGCAATTATTTCCAGAATATTCAACTTTGAATGTCTGCTAGTCCCTGAAAATAAAAAAATAAGAAATTAGAAAAATATTTAAATTTCTTTGACCGTTTCTGTGCACAATTGAGACTCCGGATTCTATAACCACGCATAAAATTTGCCTGGCCGCTTCAGGCTGCTCGAGTTGGCCCCTGATGGCTTGAAAATCAGTTTTCGAAAATT
>NC_046664.1:56240416-56241624 GCF_010883055.1 Belonocnema kinseyi
GTAATAATCGCTTGACCTTATTATATTTGAAAAAACGCATTATAGCCACTAAAAATTAATTGCAAAAATGTTGTTAGAAAATTACAATCATTTTTGTAACTTGCATTTTGGGATTGGGACTTGTATTTTTTTAGTTACCTTATAATACCCTGTACAACATATATTTAAGATTTTAAACCATGAAAGTCGGTGGAGCCAAATTTGAACAATTAGAATTTTTTATTTTTCAAAATTTATTTATAATTTTTGCAAAAAAAATTGTATGAATTTTGCACTTGGATTTCATTTGTCAAATAATGAAAGGAATTTATCACTAAAATATGAAATAAAAACAAGTGAGGGCAGCCTACCTATACTTATCCGGCTACCGCCTTTACCATCAATAATTCTGTTATTAGTCTATAAGGTTATAATTAATTCAAGTTACCGAAAATAAATGTTATCACAATTTAGAATTATATTTCATATAATGTTCTCTTTGAATACTACTCAACTTTTTGTCCACTTTTCACTTATTAGAGCGAAGTGATAATTATTGAAATTTAACAAACCTAATTGGTTAAATAAATGATTATTGTTTATAATTATCAGCTCCTATAGTAAGTCTAGATAGTTCCGGGTTTGTCTTAAATTTTTCACTTTTCGTCAACTTTTCTTTTAGAGCGAGCTAGTAATATTGATCCAATTTAGCAAAACATGACTGTTTAAATAAATGATTATTTTATCTTAGAGTCGTGCTAGAAAGTTGCGGATTTTTCTGAAACATTCAGCTTTTCTTTGACTTTTTAGTTATAATATAATAATACAATAATATAACAATAATATTAGTAATTATTTAAACAAAACTTTTCTCAGTATTTTTTTCAAAGAAAATTGACATTTAATATTATCCATATAGTAAATATAAAAATATTTCAAATATCTGTTTTCTTTAAAAAAATATACGAGGTGTGTTCGAAAAATAAGGTGACTTTTCAATTTTCGCGGACTACGTACATTCAAGTTTCAAATTTTTTGTTTTGTTGTGTTGGTACACTCGTCACGATCATATGTTCACAGTTTTTACTATATAGCTTGTGTTGTTTTTCTGGCAGAGGCGTAAAAGATTAGAAGGGTTTGGTGTGCTCGGCGATTTTCTTCTTTCGAAAAAATGGAGCAAAGAGTTTGCATTAAATTTTGTGTGAAAAATGGAATCCAGTGCTCTAAAA
>NC_046664.1:56241724-56251439 GCF_010883055.1 Belonocnema kinseyi
ACAGATGAAAACGTTCAAGCAGTGGAAGAAATGGTGTTGAAAAATCGCCGAATTACCATCAGAGAAGTTGCTGAAGATGTTGTCATATCGGTTGGCTCATGCTATGCTATCTTTTCGGACGTTTTGGTCATTAGACGTGTGTCAGAGAAATTTGCTCCATAACTTCTTAATTTTGATCAAAAGATCCATCGCATGACCTTCGCTCAGGAGACGTTGAATAAAGTCAATAATGATCCTGATTTTCTCAAAAGGGTTATAACTGGGGATGAATCGTGGGTATATGGTTATGACGTCGAAACTAAAGCCCAATCGTCTCAGTGGAAGCATCCTGAGTCTCCAAGACCGAAAAAAGCACGTCAAGTTCGGTCAAATGTGAAGGTTTTGCTCACTGTCTTCTTTGATTACCGTGGCGTAGTGCATCAGGAATTCTTACCACAAGGTCGTACAGTCAATAAGGAGTATTACCTTCAAGTTATGCGCCGTTTGCGAGAGGCGATACGCAAAGATCTTCCGGAACTTTGGAAAAAAAATTCGTGGCTTTTGCATCACGATAATGCACCTGCTCATTCATCGTTGCTTGTGAAAGATTTTCTGACCAAAAACAGCACCGCAGTCATGCCTCAGCCTCCATATTCACCGGATTTGGCCCTCAGGGACTTTTTTCTTTTCCCAAAACTGAAGAGACCCATGAAAGGACATCAATTCTCAACGATTAGGGAGATAAAAACTGCATCGCTGAAAGAACGCAAGGCTATACCACAATATGATTATTAGAAGTGCTTCGATGATTAGAAAAAGCATTGGCACAAGTATATTATATCTGAGGGGTATTACTTTGAAGGGGACAACATAAATATTGAGGATTAAATGAATATTTTTTGAGAAAACCATAAAGTCACCTTATTTTTTGAACACACTTCGTACATGAAAAAATATGAAAAGTTTAAAATTTCAGAAAAGAACGCAACTATCTAGCATCACTATAGAAGAAGCTATTTATAAACAATAATAATATTTTTGAACCATTAGGTTTGATAAACTTTATTAATAACATAGGCACACGAAAAAAAGGTCTTGTACATCAGACGAGATAAGCATTTCTATACGTTTTTGGGGTCGCTGAATCCAAATCCGGGGTTGGTTTTACTCGGTTTCCATAAATGTTCCAACTTTCTTCATTGCTTTGAGGTTAGGAACGAAATGTGACCTGGCCAAGTAAAACCAACCCCGGATTCGGATTCAGCGACCCCAAAAACGTATAGGAATATTTATCTCGTCTGGTGGACAAGACCTTTATTTTTTTCGCGTGCCTGTGTTATTACCGCGCTCTAAGTGAAATGTGGACGAAAATTTGAATATTTTAGAAGACACGCAACTTTTTAGCATTATACAAAGAGCATATTATTATTATTATTATTACACCATTAAGCCATTTCCCTTTTGGGGTAGGCGTGACTCACTCGGCAGGGGAAAGGAGTAGTGTGTGGAAGGGATAGAGATTTTTCAGATTGATCCAGAATTCTCGTGCTATTTAAGTAAATAACACGTTCGTTCCGCAACACTGCTCCGACCCAGGTTGCTGATCAATCTCTCTAGCAATAACCCCAAGCGAAGAACTTCACGAAGTCGTTATATAAGGTTCCCCACTTGGGTCCATTAGTAGCCAAGGTCTGTGTTTCAGGCGTCATTCACTCTACAGACACTCTTTTTATTAACTATTTGCCGCCATACTTTCCTGTCCTGGCATACTTCTCTAGCTTCTTTTGTGTCCATGCATTTTTTCATGCAGGCTCTCGTGTTTCTGTGACTTCTTATGTCTCTTCTAAGTAGGGTCTCATTCACAAATTCTAAGCATTCTTTCCGCGGTCTACCTCTGGGCACGCTGCCATTTACTTTACCTTGATGCACTTGTTTCGTTAGTCGTTCGCTTGGCATTTTCTCAACATGTTCGAACAATCTTAAACGATTTCTTTCCCATGTGTCTACTAGCGACTCCTCTGCACCACATTCTTTTAGAATTATATCGTTATTTACTTTGTCCATTAGGGTTTTCCCGCTTATTATGCGCATGAATCTCATGTCAATTGCGTTAATTTTACTCTTATCTTTGTCTCTTTGTCTCGCTACCGTATAGTACAATCGGTACAAGTATAGAATTATGTATTGCCATTTTAACTTTATTTGATATATTTTTACTTCTGATAAGGGGACCTGCTCTACCAATAACCTTCTTACCTTCATTCATTCGTCTTTCTAATTCCTCATCTATTTTCCCGTCCCTAGTAAATAAGCTACCAAGGTATACGAACTTATCAACTTGTTCAATTCTCTCACCATTTAATAAAATATTGTATAGTGTTTTCTCACTCTTTCCTTCGAAAACCATAGTTTTTGTTTTATTCGCCTTAATTTTGAGTCCCATGCTCTTCATGCTTGCATCTAGTTTATTCAACATTCTTTGTAGGTCTTCGATAGACTCTGCCATAACAACCTTATCATCTGCGAACGCTAACCCACGTACCCTTACTGTTTCGAGATCCACACCCTCTTCGTCGAAGAGAGCCATTCTTAAACACTTTTCCATAAATAATATAAATAACCATGAAGACATAACGCATCCTTGTCTAACTCCTTGAATAATATCGAAACACTCACTCAGTTTCCCATTCACTCTTACACTCACTTTGCTACCTGTATATATTGTTTTTATAGCTTGTAGGATCCATCCATTGACTCCATACTCTTTTAGCACTTCCCAAAGTTTACTTCTATCTACCTTGTCAAAAGCTTTTTCTAGGTCAACAAATGCACAGAAAAACTTATTTTTCTATTCTCAAACTTTTTTCTGTTATTTGCCTTAAGCTAAATATGTATTTGATCCGTACATGACCTTCCTCCCGTGTGGAAAAATTTTGGGGCGCTGGCCAGACCGTCTTGTGTCTGGTCAGATGCTGGACAGACGGTCTAATAGGGTCGCTGGCCAGAAGTGTAACGCCTAAGCCCTAAACCATGAGATGGACTAGATTAGACGGCGCTGACCTGCCGCTGATCAGCTTGTCCAGAAGAGACGAGCTGATCAGACGCTGGCCAGACTTGTGACGCTTTTACCACGCGATAGTCTAGATTGGTTCGTACAGAAAGAGGAGGGGAAAAAGTATTAGAACTTCACAGATATAATCTCTAAGTAATAAAAAAACTTTATTAATATTTTATACACATTATAATATATATATATATATTTTTTTAATACCTTATTATATAATATATTGCACTATACTGATTGATATAAACAAATATAATGTATAAGAAATATGATGATAAATGAGATAATTCCTGTTATATTTTTCGATTAGTTATTCGATTATTATATTGTTAGAACATGTTAATATAATAATTTAAATCTTTTGTAATCATGTCAAATTAAATTTTGTTGATTTGTCCATAATCGTAGACAGTGTACGATAATTTTAGTTTGTACGAGAAGTGAAAAAAAAGATAACAATTTAAAATCGAGCTGGAAATTGGGTTTTAGAGTCAAGGAAAGTTCCGTAACCCTACACAGTGTGTGCATTAATTTTCATATACTTTGGTATTCTTCGTAAGATACTATTCTTAACAGTGTTCAACATTTCGATGCATTTTTAGGAATAATTATAAGATTATTGAATCACTACAGCATTCAAAACTCGAGCTGGAAATGTAGTTTTAAAGTCACGGAAAATTCCGTATCGTGTGTGCTTTACTTTTCATATACATTGGTATTTGAAATTTCATACTATTCTTAACAATATTCAATGTTTCGATACATTTTTAGGGATAATTCTTATGTTATTAAATCATTAAAGCATTCAAATTTGCGGAAAAGTAGTATTAGAGTCACGGAAAATTCCGTAGTCGTAGATGATGATTCTATTGAACTTGATGACGACGAGGATCGACTGTCTATCCGGGCTCGTTTGCGAGCACGATGCTTTCGGACTCTTAATGCAGTTGTAAATCGAGCCCGTCTTTTTCTCAAATCATTATTGTCCATCTTCGTTTTTATTAAAAATGTGGCTAGAAATAGATTCAGTACGATGTAAAGACATACATAAAATCTTCCTCTCTGGCCTTTTGTAGGTTAGGTTGCAATTTGAGAAAGAATCAATTAATCCTATCTCATATAAGTGGATATTATATTGTTCAACAATTATCAAAAAAACAGTGTGTATACAAACCTAGACATGTGTCAATCTGACTTCAACACAAAACTTTCCTGCAAACTTTAATATTCTTTTAGGTTTTCCGAATCATTTCTGTCTGCTGAGGATTACACCATACACTGTCACGATAGCACTTCCTAATTTTTGAAATTTTTGCAATCGAGTCCGTTTAAGAGGGCCAAGGCCAGCACCCTGTCAGACCGTCTTAAGTAGACGGTCTAGAATTGGTCTAGCCAGCCGATCTCTCTACATAAGACTGCCACGAAATTTTTCTCCTCGGGCTGGCATAAACCCACTTTGGACTTCCCAAATCTTTGCTTCTGTAATTTTCATTACCCTACGAATAAGTACTTTTGAATATATTTTACTTACGGCGCTTAATAAGCTAATCCCTCTGTAATTACTGCACTCGCTTTTATCTCCCTTTCTCTTGTATATTGGTACGATAATGGCCTCTTTCCAATCGTCTGGGACGTCTCCCATCTCGAAACATAAGTTTATCAATTCGCACAGTCTATGTGGTATGCACGTGCCACCGTGTTTAAGCATTTCAGCGTTAATACCGTCTACCCCGGCAGCCTTACCGTTTTTCAAGTTCTTAATTATGTCCCTAACCTCAGTGACACAAACTTTTTCAATTGAGTTTTCCATCGCATCGTGTTCAACATCGCAGTTGTGGTGTCCTATAGCTTCATCTCCGAATTGTCTCCTAAAATAGTCTCTGAAAGCCTCTAGTATTCCGTCTGCATCATATACCAAAAAGTGGAACATTTCAGAAAAAACCCCAACTACCTAACATTACATACTAAAGGGGAAGAAAGTTATAAACAATAAAAGTTTTTCGAAATAATAATGTTTGTAAAATTGGATCAATTATTACCGCGCTCCGAGTAAAAAGCGAACAAAAAATTAAATAAATCAGATAAAACCTAATCTTTCTAGCATGGTTAAAAAAAATTATATTAAGAATAATAATATTTTTACATTCTCATTATAATGAGAAGGTACTGCTGTCGTTGTTGTCTGTATACCAGATAAATTTTGAAAGACTAATGCATTTAAGATTAAATTTGGCACATGTGTTTAGGATCCAAAAACAAAGATCGAATTCTTTAACCAGCCATTTAGGATTAAAATTCAAAAATTGAGTGCATTTTCACAATTTTTTAGACTACTTTTTTTAATATTTGAAAATTCCATGTACGCTTATTTGTAAGACACAAAAATAGGGGCCATTTATTTCCATTAATTTTTTTCATAACAAAAAAATTACTAGAGTTATAGCATTTTAAAATATAAAAAAACGAAAAAAAAGAGAACATTTTAAGTTGAAGAAAGCCCGATATAAAACAAAATCAAGAACAGAAAAGCGTTACTATTTAAAGGCCCTACAATATTTTCATTACAAACTTTTTATCTTTTTTTAAATTATAAAAAACATTATTAAAAATAAAATATAAATTAAACAAACGAAGCAAGCTACAACAAAAAAGAATAATGATAGAAAACGTGTTGAATAGGGTGATCCAAAAATGAATTGCAACATTTTTGTCCATTCTGGAGGGCAAGACACCCCTCCCCCAAAACTTTCCATTTTCGGAGAACAAAAATGCGTGATTTTCTTAGAAATTTGAATATTAACACACTTCAAAATTCTTCGAAATCCCATTTAATTAACATGGGGAGATTTTGAATTTTCGAAAAATTGAACTCATATTCCAGGGTTTTCTCCAAACGTGCCAACTTTTTTAGGGATTTAAAAGAAGTGTCTACGAAATAAACCATGCTAATCAGATTAAATTCCTACTCACCCCCACCCTCCTTACAGCGCCCCAAATATGACGCAAAAATAAAAAAATAAATTTTTTACGTAATATTGTTCCTTTTTAGTCATTTCCGTCGAGTTTTTCATACAGATAATTACTAATGGATAATTTGAATATTCACTATGACTTTTTGAAAAAGGATCAATTGTTCAAACAAATGTAAATTATTTAAACAATTAATCATTCTCCAAAAATGTAAAAAATAATCTTATTTTCTGATTAAGGTGTCATATTTTTTCATTGTTTGGAGTATTGAATTTCTTTTAAAAACATTGTTTAAGTAATTAAACAATTAATTATTGGTTTTTTTCAAAATTTTGAAAAATTGGACCAGAGATGTCCACTTTTTCAAATTGTTATTCTACGCTACTTTTAGTTGAATTATTACATAATTTTGATACATTTCGTCTAATGTTGAACAAAGTTCTATTTTTTTTAACAATTTTTATTAGCTCAAGAAGTTATTTTCAATAACTAAAAAAATGAAATAAAATAGAAGACACACAATTAATTGCGATTTTAAATGTATTTTTGGTGAAATAAATATTTAAATAAATTATATCTGCTTAAACTATTAAGAAGTCGTAAATTTATTCTTTCTATACGCTATACAGTCACAGAAACATAACTGTATGTGTTCTATTTATTTTCATTTTTTAGGTATCGAAAAAAATTATGTTTGAGAAAATAAAGATTGTTTAAACAAATAGAAATTGAATAAAGATTAAAAGAAATGTATCGAAATTGTGTAATTATTCAATAAAACGTAGCATAGGATACTAATTTAAAAAGAAAGTTGATATCTTTGGTTCAATTGTTTAATAAATTTAAAATTGTTTAAAAAGCCATGGTGACTATTCAAATTGTTCATTAGTAATTATTTGTATGAAAAGGATGACAGAAATTGCTAAAAAGTTACCATAACACGTAAAAATTTTCTTTTTTATTTTTGGGTCATATTTGGGGTGTTGTGAGGAGGGTGCGGGTGGGTTGAAAAATGATTTTATTTCGTAGACACTCTTCTTAAATCCCTAAAGAACTTGACACGTTTCGATAAAACCATGGGAGATGAGTTCAATTTTTCGAAAATTCAAAGTTGGCCCCAGTTAATTAAGTGGGTTTTTAAAATTCCCGTGGGCACGTGTTAACATCTGAATTCGCATGAAAAAAATGAATGGACAAACGTTATTCATCCAAAAAGTACCTACAAATTTATCTTAAATAATTTCAAGGCAAAATGAGTATATTTTATTTTAATCATAAAAAACATGATTAGACATAAAAAAATTTTGTTTAACTGATATATATTTCAGCGTAGCTAAGAATAAAATGTAATACAAAATAAGAAACAAGTATTTAAGTAATAATTGTAAATACAATTTGTGCTTTATTTAACAATATCTGAATAATCAATTTCCAACCGAGGTACATAAATACACCAAACTCTCGCTTCCAGTCACCCTCGCCCTCACTGTTTACGTTTTGTTCCCCCGAAATCAGTCCAAGGCTATTTGAAGGCAGCCCCGAAACTTGACGGAAAGTAAGAGTTTGGTATAGATGTAATATACATACATTTGATACAAAAGTGTTGAGAATAATGTAAGAAGGATAAAATTTTGTACAAAATCGAGTGCAAAGCACGAGATACGTGATGAGAATGTGTTCGTTAAAGCCAAATGAGCTTTAACAAAGGAGAATTCACAATCACCAAATTACAGTTGTCGATGCGAGGTATATAGTCCCCATCATATTTAAGCATTTAAGCGTTAATACTGTCGTAACCAGCAGCCTTAGAAATTTTTTATTTCTTTTTTCAAAATAACACCTTCATTATCTTCCGACTGCAGACAAATTTGGGGACAATATCCATGAAAATTCGAGAAAAAAATGTCCAGTGTATTTTGAGACCACCATAATCTACAATTCTCGGATTCAAAAAGCTTTTTAAATGGTAAATCGCCGGAGCGCCAAAGGCACAAGATGAATTAAAGGCTTTGGCTCAAGACGTCAAGAGTCGAGACATTGCAAACGAAACCTCAGCGGCACAAAGAACGCATTCATTTGATCTTGCGGGTAATGTGCTTGTTTAAGCAAACTCGTAAATCTGACAAAGACTGGAGGAAGAAAGTGCTACTGGTTCGACACCAAAGGAATGCGTGAGTAATGCAGCTGGGACGATCTTATAATTAACAACCGGTTAGGGTCCGAGAACCCCATGAATGAGTCTTGATTTACAATTTACATATGACGTGTAGGCGTCGGAAAAAAACGCGTTTTTGGAAAGAGTCCTGTTTGTTTGTACATGAAGTTTAAACGTGGTTTCAGGCTACAGGCACGTGGGTTTCAAATTTAAATCTATTTTCTCAGGCGACCGGAAATCTGACTCTTTTCAACTTAAAGGAGAGAATTTTACGACTTTTGTATCAGTATTCATTTTATTGTCGTGGCTTCTGTATTTCACTTTTTCTTGAAATATTCTTATATAATTAGAAGGAGAACATTATACCCATTAGAGAAAGACAATATTTTTAATCAGTTTCAAACATTCTGCCACCATAAATTTATTTTTAATTCGAACGTATTTAGACCCTAAAAATATATTCTTGTTTATGTTTTCTATTATCTGGAAATGAAAACTGTATCATCACCAGCATTTGTTTGGTACCTTTTTACACATTTCGCTTTAAATCAAGAAAATATTGTGTCATTCGTAAGCGCAACAATACTTTCTTAGTTCAATGATTTTTATTTTTTAATAATGAATTATTCAATTATAAACTCATTAAAAACATTTTTATTTTTAATTATTTGTATGCAAAACACTGTAGATATGCTAGATATCAATCTACATAGTCGCCTATAATATCCTTACTTAAAAAACTTTCCCAATAGAGAAAGCTAACATCTGCTATTTTTCAATAATTATCAAATAATGAAATTATGGTGAAATTATTAACTCCCTGTTTAAAAAAAGTCGTGAACAACATGACTCAAAAGTCTCGCAATCATTCTTGCTGAAAACCTGGTGCGAATTGAGAATTATTTGTGCCTATTAATATACTTGCGCGGTTAAATTAAAACTTTCAAATTGTTTAATGCATTATTGTAAATATTATGAATGTTTTATGCTAGTTTTATTTGCTTAAAATTTGTATTTTTAAGAATGACCTTAGTATTATAACAGAAAGTTTTGAAGACAATTTTAGGTTATATTAGAGTTTTACAACGGTAATGGATGTTTTTGATAAGAAATTATTACATTTCAGATTCGAACAATTTTACGTTATGTTATCCCTTTACGTCAAAATTGTTATTTTTAATAGAAAGTTATTATATTAAAAAAAACATACAATTTTCGAACGACTTTTTTGGTCTGTTTTTGTCTTTCATTTGAAATTTATATTTTTAAACGAAAAATCATTAAATTGATGATTTTTGTTTGAAATGAAAAAATACAAGTTTGAAGAATTTCAAATTGTGTTTTTCATCGGACGCCAAAATTTTGATTAACAAATCATTAGGTTTCAAAGAATTTTAATAATTTTTAAACAATTTTAGGTTACATTAGAGTTTTGAATAGAAAATCAGAAGAAGAGTTAAAAATACAAAACGACTTTGAAGGAAGCAGGAAACTACTTTATAAAAAAATGAAAGGAAACAAAAGTTCAGAAATTGTCAACATGAGAA
>NC_046664.1:56251539-56260674 GCF_010883055.1 Belonocnema kinseyi
TATCCCATCCACACACTACTCCTTTCCCCTGCCGAGTGAGTCACGCCTACCCCGAAAGGGAAATGGCTTAATGGTGTAATAATAATAATAATAATAATAACATTTTAAGAGGATTTTCGATTTTTGAACAATTTCAGTTTATAATAAGATTTTTCATCGAAAATCGGTCATTTTAAAGAGAAACATATCAGGTTTGGAAGAAGATTAACAATCTTCAATGATTTTTTGTATGCTGTGTTAGTGTTTAATTTTAAATTGCTATTTATAATTTTAAAAAATCATCACATTTCAAAGAAAATTTCCAACATTTAAACAATAACTTTACGGTTTTTGTCGAGAATTGGTATTTTGGAACAAAATTTAACAGTTCGATTGTTTGTTCAAACATAAAATATAGCCATTCTGAAGTTAAGATATTAAATTTCATCAAGTTTCAAAAATATTGACCTGGCTTCTCTTTTTATTTGTTTTAGGTAATAGAATTTATGAAATAAAAAAATGATCTGTTAATATTAATTTTCTATTTTAATTTAAAAATTGCATGCGACAAAAGATAATCGTGATCTCAGCGCACCTTTTTGTATTCTAGTATAATTAAACTACAATTAACTTTTAAGTTTTGTGAAAGAAAAATATAAAATTTATAGAAAATTTATCAATTTGTTCATCGAAATCTTTGTATGAGTATAAATGACACAAACGACTGTATAGATTTTGGTTAAATTATTAATTGCTTATTAAAAACATTTAACTTCGCTTAATACTTTAAATGGTTTTGAATTTTATTTGTCAGTTCACAAATTCCAATTCTATAAAAAATTGGTTTTAAAGTAAGTCGCGCTGGCAAATTTTTAAATTCCCAATATTTCAAATATTACCTTTTATTGTTTACAACTTTTTCAGAATATTTTCTTATGTTTATAAAACTTAAATATAGCATGACCTACCGTTTCCATTTTGATTTTTCAATTGAAAAAATCTTAAATGAATATCATTCCAAATTACAATTTCAATTTTGGTATGTTTAAAACAATATCTATGATTCTTTTTTGTATGTTCATTAATTTTTATCTAACTTAAAATATTCACCCTTAAACGTTCCCATTGTGTGTGTACAATTTTTAAAGTTTCATTTTTTATCAGCCAAATTTTGATTGACCCAAATACAAAACTTTTAATTTTGAAAGAAGAAGTATATATTTTTAATTTTTACGTTTTTAAAGTTGTGAGTTTTTTCGAATTTCAACGAAACATTGTGAATGTTTTAGGTTAATTATAATTATTTAACTAAGAAGCGGTTTCAATTGTTTCGTAAACTATAAAATATAATTATATTCAAACGATACAATTGTGAAAGTTTTCAAAATTAAACTTAACCATTTTCAATGTTTTGATATATGCTTTCAATTCAAAATTGCTTAATATTAAACGATTCCGGTAAATTATAAATTTACAGTTTTAAACGATTTAAAAGAGGGAAAGTAAAAAAAAGCTTTCAATATATTTGCAATCATTCTGACAATTTTGCTTGAAATCAAAAAATGTGTAATTCTAACAGATTCCTGAAATTTAGTTTTTTTTTAATAAATTAATTTTGTTGTGAATTTCGAAGATTTAAAGTTGTTCCCGAAAACTTCAAAAATTATTAATTGAATAGTATTTCATTTTACACATACGCTTTTCCGAGCTTAAACTAATAAAAAAATTAAATAAAAAAAGGAATTAGAAAACAAAGCATCATCCCCATACATTTTCTTTTTCATTTTTTTTTCTTTTTAAGGCAGCTTTTTCTAGAGAAAAACAAGCGTTGCAAAAGTTTTTGAAATTTCGGATCCAAGAGGTTTACAAAAAATAATGACAGTGGTAGTTCCGATTGCTAAAAAATATTCGAATTCGGCTATGCCGAATTTTGAAGTCCATAATAATAATATTGTTATCACTAAACTTTTTGCGCGAATACATATAGGTATGATATAATATAAAATTGTACAAAAAAGGTAGAAAAAAAAAGAAAAATGGACACTGCTTCAATCTTAAAATTACTTTCATTCCTGATAAAAGAAATTTTGTAATATTAACAATTTCAAATAAATTTTAACTTGTTTAATTGAATGTTCCTCAATATAAAAATGTCTAATACAATGCTCCAAGCAATTATCCGGATATATGTGTATGTGTTTGTGGAGGTCGATATCACCCTTTTTATGAACACAATAACTTGAAGACTGTTGAAGATCAAATTAAATTTTGAGTGATTATTTTCACCCATAAAATCTCAAAACTGATCGAACAATTTGAAAAAAATCTATTACCTTTTATTCAGTAATTTATTATATTTTACAAATTGGATTTTTTATCGTTTAACTTTTTTCATTAACACGATTTGAAGTACATGCAAGAACAAAAAATATTAGTTGATACGAGACAAACCATTTGACCTACAATATGATTACATTTTATTGAAAAGTAAGGAAGTAATGATCATTTATAATATTCGAAAGATATTTTTATAGTTAAAATCTTTTCATTGACATTATACTTTAAAATTAGTGCAACAATATGAAAGATTTATTGAATCGAGAGAATTCAACTGGCCTATAATATTGCGAAATTTTATCGAAGAGTACGGAAGTTAGTCATTTATATAATTAAAAAATTTTTTCCAACAGAAAAACTGTTATCATTAACAAATTCAAAGCCGATACAAGAATATGAAAGAATCCTTGATGCAAACCTACTGGATTGACCTACTTTTTCTTAATTTTCTCTTTCTCTATGTGGGACAAAATATATTTGCTAAAAATGCAATGTGAAAATACATAATCACTAACATCCTCCTCTTTTAAATTTTACCTAATGATTAAGCGCTCTCTAAATAGTAAGGGCTTTATTAACGTGAAACTCTGCATTTCTTGACAACTGAAAATAGCAGGATGTCCTAATAAAAGCAATTTTAGAAATAAATTTAACAAACTGACACCAAGTGGCTACGACAGCTAAAAGCACTTGTTTTTCGTTGCAGATTCGTTAGGAGTGACGTAATCAATTTTAATTAACGTTCACCAGTGAAGCTTTTAAAGTCGCTCCTCGTAGATATCCGTTCATCAAAACTGATCATGCTGGTCAATAATACGTCAAAGTTTGTTTTTACTCGAGGCTAAAATCTGATTGGGAAGAGTATGATGCAGTTGATGCAAGTATGGGAAATTGGGAAAAGTGGCTCGAATTTGTAAGGGAGTTTGGAAGGGATTGGAAGGGATTGGAAGGGATTGGGAACGGATAAAGCTAACTTCCGTCAAACTTCACGTTCGCCTCTTGCAGAGGCTGTTATTTCGAACCTATTCTCCGATTGATTGTCGATAATCGAATCATTCCAGTATACATGGTTAGATACTGAGTAGTTTCAATGCTAATTCAATCACTAGGACAACGTATTTGAACGGATCCGATAACCCAGTTATACGATTTTTCTCTCGGCTCCTTCCTTTCAGTTCTGGCTGCACTTGAATAATCTGAGTCCAGATTTCGCCTTGACTCTTGGGATCGTCTAAAAATTAGGTTTTAACATTTTTGGGATACTTTAGAAGAAACCTATCCCCTCGTTGATTACCGTAGTTTTGTTTTTGTCTTCCTCCCTTCACCCCCGAATTAAGGTAGCCATTAGCTAAACACCGATTTTACGTTTATTCTGATTTTTTTTTCACTATCGTAGAGATCTAAAGAATGTGAGTTTTCATCCAAGAAAGATGACTTTTCTACCATGAAAGATGAATTTTCAATCCGCAAGGACGAATTTTCAACAAAGAAGATTAATTTTCTACCAAAAGACAAATTTCCAGCCAAATACATGAATTCTTTATAAAATTGTGAAATTTTTAACTAGGAAAGAAAAATTTTCAACCTAAAACATAATAATTAAATTTCCAGTTTAAAAAATTGAATTTAAAAAAAAGGAAAAGAAATTTTCGGCCAGTTTAATTTAATAAAAAATACGAGTTTAAAAAAATAGCTGAGTCTAAAGCCAAATAGATGAATTTTTAACACAGAACACGATTAATATCCTATTTAAGAAGACGAATTTTCAATAACGACATTCATTTTTGTGAAGATTTGGTGTAAAGAAATCTTTAATTTTTCAGTTGAAAAAAATAAATTTTCAATCAGTTGAATCCGTAACCAAAATGAGGATTTTTCAACAAATAAGATTCATTTTCGACCCATAAAGACGAATTTCTACAAAATACATGACCAAATCGTTGATATTCAATTTTTAACAATAAAGCGAAAGTTTTTAATCAAATAGTTTAATTTTTTACTCATGAAGGTAAACTTTAAATAAAAAATCGAATAGTTAAATTTTGAATTTGAAAAATTCATTTTTAACCAAATAATGAAAAAAATTTTCAACAAAATAGTTAAAATTTCAACTAAAGAGATAAATCTTAAAAAAAAAAATTATTTTTCGAAAAAGCAGTTCAATTTAAGTTTAGCAGTTAAACTTTTAATAAAAAAAAGATAATTATATAACAAAATAATTGCATTTTCAATTAAATAATTTAACTTTCAGCCAAATAAAATCTTTTGTTATTGAATTCTATTAATTCAGTTTGCATTAAGGTGAAAAAACGGGAAAAAGGGGAAATTTCTTGAAAACAGGAAAAAAAGAGTAATTCTCTAAAAAAGAAGAAAAGAGGGGAACAGGGAGAAGAGTGGTAAGTCTGAATTATAACAGTGATTTTCACATTTATTAATTCATTTGTTAACTGGACAGCTCCTGTTCTCCTTTCTAATTTCTCTTTTCCTTTTACGTCTCCTTTTTTCGTCCGTTGATGCCTGCTAATACCGTGAGAGGCGTATCAATATCTGGGGCTACTCTTTTCCTTCTCTGGTGGCATGTTGCGTATCGTGTTTCGAGTTTCGATGCGGGTGAATAGGAAACTGCGAACGTAGCTAAAGAGGATTACATCGCGATACAAGAAGGGCAAAATGAAATCCCACGAGCCTATCGAGGATTGAGAGCAACCCCTAGGATCGATTCGCTAAATATTTTCACACAACCCTGGAGACCTCTTGAGTGTTGCCAAAGAGCCATCCCCTTCCGACACTCTACCTTTTTCAGATCTTTCAAGTTTGATGATTATCTCCCCTTAAAGGATTTTCGATGGGGCGCTGATTCAATAAATTAACTAGGTCATGGTAAAATCCCAAAGCACGAAAGATTCCTTCCCTTTTAGAATTTTGTAGCTCCGGGCAGAAACCTTTATAGTTTCAGTCGCGTGACCATCCGTCGTATTTTTTATTCGAGGTCGAAATTCGGGAATTTCAAAAAAGCGGCAGTACTAGAAGTGGGGGTAGAGGAAGGGAAAAAGATGAAGTTAAGGGAAGTGTCTGGAAAGGGAATACGAAATGCTGGGTAGAGAAAGTAGAGGATATGTAGGGAGGAGAGGAATAGGAAGTGGTGGGAGTGTAGATTAAGTAGGGAAAGTCAGGGGTAGAAAATTAAGTGAAGTAAGGGAAAAAAAGAAGGAAGATATGAGAAGTGTAAGTGCAGTAGAGAGGGGGGGGGAGAAGAGAGAGGGAGAGAGAGGGAGACAGAGAGAGAGAGAAAGAGTCCAAGAAGAACATCACGGATAAAAGGGAAAGTGAAGGAGGGTAAGTATGATGAAAGATAGCAGAGGTTGCCTGAGGAGGAAAGAGTTAGTAATGGAAGTAAGGGAAATAAGTGGATAGGAAGTAGGGAAAGTGGATGAGGGAACCCGAAAAGTAAAAGGATGTCAAGAAGCATAAGCACTAGAAGACAGGGGAAGGGAACCGAATTAAGGGAAGCTTCCGGAAGTATCCGGAGGGGGTATGCAAAGTGGTGGGTAGGGGAATTAGGGTAAGTGAAAGAAAATGTGAGTAAATAAAGTTTTTAGAGACTGGATTAAGTAAGGGGAAGTGAGAGGTGGAAAAGTATCTAAAGATTGAAAATAAGTAGGTAAGCACAAAAACTGAAGTATGTGAATTGGATATGATGTGTGGGGAAGGTAGAGTAAATAGCGGTAGCGAGGAGAGTGAAAGTTGAGTAAATGTGTCGATGGTGGTAGAAAAAGTGAAGCGACTGAAAGTAGAGGAAGTGAAGGAGGGAAATTAGAGAATTTAGGGAAGGTAAAGCAAGGAAAGTGTTGGGAAGGAAAGTGGAAGGATTAGGGAAATAGTGAGGAGAGGATGCGGACAAATGGAGGGCAATTAGAGAAGAGAAAGTCATGATGAATAGGCGAAGGAGTAGTATAAAAAGGGTAAACGTGAATCAATCAAGGGTAGTAGAGGAGGGGAAATACTGAATGAGCTTGAGGCGGGCGTGAGGGGGACGGGAGAGCCAGGGAAGTGAGGGAGAGGTGTTTGGAAGTAGGGATTAGGAAGTGTAGTAGAGAGTGAAATGGCTGGAAAGAAGAGCTTGAGGGGCGATTGGAGGGATAATTAAGATATGATTGGATAGGACAAAATAGGATGGCGCCCTCTGACTAATTTTTTATTATTTCTGTAAAAGTAAATACACCCTTCATTTGATTTTTTAAAATCATCATTTACATTAGTTAACTAATTAATTAATTCTTTTAAAAATTGTAATATCATGGAATCAACTTTTGATTCACGAATATAAATGAAAGGACAGCATTGATTTTCCTCAATTTTTGTTTGTAGATTAAAACGAACAAAAAGCGAATCGCCTTTAGAGCTATTAAATTATATCCGATTAAACTCATTTTTCAAAGGCTTCAAATGGACTTTTGTTATACCTTCGTTAGATTCAAAAGCACTTTTGTAATTTTTTTGCAGAAACTTTCAGTGTTTTTTGAACCCTCTTCAAAGTCTTTTTATCAGCGTAAAGCATTATTTGATTTTTTGTTCTAATATAAATGTCAAGAGGTATGTAAGTTTTATTATTTACGGAAATTATAATTAAATGTAGGACTCAATTTTTAAATTAGGAAAGTGGGACGAAAAGATCTTTTATGTAAAATTCATTATATAAAGTCATAATATTAAAAACGATTAGAGGGTAATCAACATTGGAATAAATAATACGCAAATGCTGACGGAATTATGTAAAACGCTTGATACGTATCTTTAAAATCAGCTAAAATTTAATACAAATCCCTTAAAGCATTTGGGAAAAAATTGTAATCCATTAAAATATTTGAAATCTGTTAAAATCCGTAGCAATATATTGCAAACTTTAACCGCTTTTGAAATCTAAAAAATAGTTAGAAGCCTGTAGAAGCCATTTCAAATCCATTGAAAATAAAATGCATTAAATTAAAAAGCTAAAGCTCTCTAAGAGTCGTTCGAAATTCTTCAAGTTTCCCAAATTCAGTATAATACTTCCAGGTCCTATTAAATTTCTTAAATTTAGTGGAATTCTTTCAGATTCCCTTTTAATCTTTGTAATATCGAGAATTGTATTGAAAGAAAGTTTATTTTATACCCTGATGTTCTCTAAAATGTTTTCTCAATCTTTTAAAATACATTACAATGTTTAGAAATTGTTAAAAAACCATGGAAGCAAATAGAAATAATTTGAAATTCATTCATTTGAAATTACATGAAATTACATGTATTTAAAAAATTAATATTTCCGCCAGAAAGAGCACAAATATTGCTTTATAAAAAATAAAATTTCTTATTAACAATTAAAATATTTTATTTTTAGAATCATAAATCACTTTTTAAACGATGCTACCAAGTTTCAGTAAGAAAGAAAAATCTGTGAATGAAAACAAAAAATTGAATATTTGTGTTTAGAATTGTTAGTACCAATAATAATTGTTAATTATGAAGAGTTCTTGGACACTATTATTTTTGGGGTTTTTAGTCCTTTTTGGTTTGAGTCTTACTATAATTTTTACTAACAAGACAAATATACTGTAAATTTATATTAACATTAATGAACCAACCAAACGACTCAAAATTTCAGATATTACATACTGCGCTGCGGAAAAAATGACATTATAGTTAAAAATAACGTACAGCCCAAAAATATTGACTACTTTCGACCAAAAAAGAAAACAGAGCTGTAAAGGTATTCTAATAGTTGTGAAGTTTTTTTCTATTTTACGTCCCCGGTCCTCGTCAGCAGCATGAAAATGGTTGAAATCGTCTAAGTTTCATAGAGTATTATTACTTTAAGATATATTAATATTAGTTAATAAACAAAAACATTTTTTATCAGTAAATTATTTGTTGAAAGAATTTTTTTACGATTTTTCATAATTTTACGTTTTTAAAGTTACATTGCAAGCAATTTGGATAAAAACAATATAATGATGAAAAAATTTCTTCTTGAGATTATTATTGGTAATATTATGAACAAATTTAATAAACAAATGCGTTAATTACGCATTTTTCGTTAGAAAAATTAGTTTTTTCCACTTCATTTTTCTAATTAGGAAATTTATGTTAATTTGAGAAAATTTGGTAATTTGTTGATGAATCTTACGATTTTTTTCAACGAAATTTATAAACAAATGAGTTATTTGCGCATTTGCATATGGAATACTACTATCGACGAGAAAACTATAGGCATCTGCCTTTGAAGCTTAACAACTCAGTCAAAAAAAAATGCTAGCGCAACAAAAAAACAGTAATTTA
Source organism: Belonocnema kinseyi (assembly GCF_010883055.1). Classification (NCBI taxonomy): domain Eukaryota; kingdom Metazoa; phylum Arthropoda; class Insecta; order Hymenoptera; family Cynipidae; genus Belonocnema; species Belonocnema kinseyi. Next base: position 56,260,171 of record NC_046664.1, read on the forward strand.
AAAGCTGAAAGTGTTGTACGTTAATGGGCTTGAAGATGTTTATGTAAAAAAATTTTGTGCTCAGCAGACTGAAAAATGTAAAAAAAAGTCAGGATTTTTGGGTACATTTAAGAACAGTCAAGTTTAGAGCATTATTTCTTATACAAGGGGCGATGGAAAAAATTTGAAAAAATTCGTGAGTATGAGGAATACTGTTGTGAACCAGTTGCAGTTGAGAAATTTAAAAAATAATAAGAATTGTTACTTAAAAGCACAAAAATGTGCAACTATATTATCTTCGTTTCTAATACAGATATTAAAGCGATTCAAACTACAAACTGTAATTAATAGGCTCTGCATATATTTTCAATCACCCGAAAGGATGTGTTAATCATCTTTTTTGTGAAAATCGCGATATTTTTAGACATTTTTTTTGTTGGAAAACAAGTGACAGAAAGCAGAGGGGGCCCTTTTTTTGTTTTACTGCCGACCGCTGGTGCCATTCTTCGGCCCCTAGTTCTGAAT
>NC_046664.1:56260774-56269326 GCF_010883055.1 Belonocnema kinseyi
GAGATTGATCAGCAACCTGGGTCGGAGCAGTGTTGCGGAACGAACGTGTTATCTACTTAAATAGCACGAGAATTCTGGATCAATCTGAAAAATCTCTATCCCTTCCACACACTACTCCTTTCCTCTAACGAGTGAGTCACGCCTACCCCGAAAGGGAAATGGCTTAATGGTGTAATCTCTAAGCAGCAGCCTTCTTAAAAGAATGAAAGTAATGGGAAACTTAAACTAAACGAACTGAGATTGAAAAAAACAACTTTTTCGTCGACAAATGCCCAATTAATGCATACGATTATTAAATTCGGTTTAAACAATCACAGAATTTATGAATTAAGTATGAGTTTTAAAGAAATTATCATTATGTTCCGAATTAAAAAGATCAACATAACAACAACAAAAATAATGTTTCCGTTGGCACATGTCCGGATAATACACTTGTTTGTTAATTTTTTTAAGAAAATTTAGAAAATTTATTAACTTATCATGATTATGTTGCTGGGTTTACTATGAAGATCCCAATCAAAAAGTCTGACATCGCAAAAAAAAATTCTGTCGACAGACGCACTTATAATGCATTTGCTTATTAAAATTGTTTGAAAAATCATAAAATTGATCAATAAATTATCCATTTTTGCGACAATTATCATGGATTCCCTGAATAAAAAAGTTTTCATTAAATGAACTATTTTGTCTTTTGACAATTCGTTTAAAAAATTACAAGATGAATCAACAAATTATGAATTTTTCTAAAATTATCATAAAGTTTCTAATTAAAAAAGACGACATCGAAAAAAAAAATAATTTTTCTTGCGACAAATGCCTCATCTATGCATTTCTTTAAATTAAATTCGTTTAAAAAAATCATAGAGTTTATCAACCAATCATGAGTGCTGCTGAATTTATTATAAAACTTCCAATTAAAAAGTCTGGTAGCAGAAAAAAATAATTTTTTCCTCAGCAGTTGCCCCAATAATGCATTTGTTTATTAAAATTATGTAAAAAGGCCTAAAATCAATCAATAAATTATGAATTAACTGTTAATAAAACATTTGTTTAACATTCTTTTGTAGTTTGATAACGATCTACTATTTTTATCTTTATTAACAATGTGGTAAACAAATTTTTCTCGCCTAATGCATTTGTAAACTAACATTTTTTTCTTGTGGAATATAATTAAAATTAGTTTGCAATAATTCCTTGCCATAAGATGATAAAAATGGATGATTTATTTTTAAAAACGTAATCAATAGTTGACTTTAGTTTTCAGTTAAGGGAATTCAGCGGTTAATTTTAAAATTAACCTATTACGATAAAATGATCAGAGTCAGAATTCTTAGAATTAGTTTGATTTCATAATAATATCTCAACCTGTGAAATATTCACAAAGATCTTTTATTATATACCGTGTATGGCTACGTTAATTAAATTGTTGATTAAAATAAAAATTGTGAATTGCTATTGACCTATTAAAAAAAGTTAAAAAATGTCTTCTTAACAATTGATTACACGAAAAAAAAAATTTAAACGCTGAAAAATAGCCAAATAATGAATTTTTTTATTAAGTTTGGTTAAAAAATTATAAAACGTTATCGATTTATAGCAAAAAACCATTTTTTCGTGCAAAGGAATTGGTTTTAGAATAGAAAACTTTGAAATATTGCAATAACTTTTCTCGCACGTAATTTAAAAATCGATCGGAAATTGAGTTTATCTTTATGGGTTTCGGACGTCTTGGCACTTGCTCATTAACTCGTAAAGGCGTAAGCCCTACGATGCAGATAATGTACTTGCACTTTGCTAATTTGCCTTGGAGAGCTGCACCGGTGTTCATGATCGTTTATATAACTTTTTGTTTTCTAGACCACGTTCAATTAATAATTAACCAGAATAATGCTCTTTGCGCGAGAGTGGCAAAACATGAGGATCTCCTCTATTTTCATTTCTGGTAAACCGGAAGTAGAGAAGCTGGAATCTTGAAAAAAAATTTCTTGACAATTCCAGGTTGTTTTCAATGCATAAAAGCATTTTTTCAGGTATAATTTTTTAAAGTACGGAGCTATTCAAGAATTAAAATTTTCGTAAACAATCTAGTGGGAATATGTATTTAATTTCGCGAGATTAGTATAAATAATGGTTTTCATAGTTCTTGTTAATATCTTAATCTGTAAAAGTAGTACTATTCATATGGGCCATTCCACGGGAGATTTACCCCCTACATTTTTTTTGCATAAAATATTTTTTTCGTTCTTAGTTGAAAAATATTTAATACGTATTTTTTAATTTCAATATGATATGCAAAACTTCCGAGATATAAATTTTTGAAAATTATCGTGTTATAAAAAGTAACCGTCTAAACTTTTTTATCACTGGAAAAATTGAATTTTCATAAATAATGAGGCATTTTTATAAACAAACAGAGATTGCTAAAAAAGGACCTAATTTTTTCACTTTTTTGTGGGTTAGCATTCCTAACACATTCCAGAATATACTATAAAAATTTCAAAGTGTAGAAATAAATAATTGCCGTAACAAATGAATTCTGGTCATACGAGGCAAGCGCGGTAGCACGCTCGCTTGAAGTGTGTAACGGCCTCTGTTAAAAATTCATTATTTAACAACTATTTTTTTCTCCACTCTGAAATTTTTACAGTATATTCTGAAATATCTTAGTAATATTAATCCACAAAAAGTGAAAAAATTGGGTACTTTTTTAGCAATCTCTATTTGTTCATAAAAATGGCTAAATTATTTATGAAAATTCAATGGAGCAATTTTCTAGTAATTTTCGGAAATTTTGTATAACATATTGAACTTAAAAAATACGTATTAAATGTTTTTCAAGAAAGAAAAAAAATATTTTAGGCAAAAAAATGTAGGGGATAAATATGCCGTGGAATAACCCATATATAAAATTAAATAACTGTTTTTCCATTTGCAAAAATAACATTATTGAAAGATAGATAATTTCTGAATGATACCAGTTTTTCTACGGATTAAATTAATATGTTTAATTGAGAAATCTTTCAGGAATTTTATTAAATTATTTTCTTAAATATATTATCACTATTGGATAAATAAATATATAATACTATAAATATATTCATGAATTTTATTAATAATTATCTTGATAATCTTAAAATGCAGTGCATGATTAACATACTAATATTTTTAATTAATTTATTTTTCAACTGAGTTGCAACTACGACAAAACTAGAGACATCAGAATATTTTTTCCGACGATAGGTAAATAGATTTTTAAATTTAAATTAATATAAATACTACATTAATTTCAATTTAAATCAGATCAAATATCTTATATTTCTACTAAAAATAGTGAATTTTTAACAAGATAGATGAATTTTCAACCAAATAACAAAATATGAAAACAAGAAGAAGAATTTTCGACCAACAATGATAAACTGTGCACTAAGACAGACATTTTAAACCAAAAAGAATTAAATTTTTCACTAAAGAAATATACTTTTAACATTAATTAAATTGATCAATTTTCAATACAAGAAATTAATTTTCAACAATATAGTTAGATTTTCAATAAATATAATAAATATTCAACTAAAATTCTAAATCTTTACATAGATTCGCTTATTCTTAAGCGATAATTTTTAGTTAAGAAGATAAATTTTCTATAAAAAAGAATTTTCAACAAAACACGCCTGAACTTTCAACTATAAAAGATAAAATTTTAGTTAAATTAATTAAGTTTTAACCTGAGAAGTGAATTTTTAAAGAAGATAATAGAAAATTTAACTGTATTAGTTAATGTTTCAGTTAAAAAATCAATTTGCATGCAACGAAAACTAATTGTCAACAAAATAGTTCAATTTTGAATAGAAATACTTAAATTCTTAGTTAAAGAAATTAGTTTTTAACAAAGAAAAAAAAATTGTTTGACAAAATAGTTCAATTTCTAAAACAAGAGATGCATTTTCAAGAAACAATATTAATTTTCCACAATTAGTTGAATTTTCACAAAAACATTAATTTTCAATTAAGAAGATTCATTTACTATAAAAAAGACGAATTTTTAATACAAAATCTCAATTGTTAATTTTAAAAATTATTCTTTAACAAAAGAGCTGCATTTTGAAATAATATGATGGATTATTTAACTAGATCAGGAACATTTTCAGTTAAAATAAAAATTTATTTACAATCAAAAACAAAAAAGTCACGACAGCAACAAAAATTTATCCAAAAGGTTGAATATTCAAGAAAGAAAAAATGAATGTAAAGATGAAATTGTAACGAGATAATTAAATTTTCAACCAAGCAGTGGAATATTCAATTGAAATGATAAGTTTTATCTAAAAAGGTAAATTTTTGAAGAAAAAGATATATTTTGTATCAAGCGGATTAATTAAAAAAAAAGTGCAATTATTTTCAACCAAGTTGTTGAACTCTCAACTAAAAGATATTTTTAAAAATTTGTGTTTTCAACTAAAATGATGAATCTTAAATAGAATAGCTTAATTTTTGCCTTAAGCCTGAATGTTCAACTAATGTGATGAATTATTTCTGATTATAATACTAGAAAATCAGGAATATTTAACTTCAAAAGTTCAATTTTCAATCCAAAAGATTAATTTTTAACCAATAAGATCAATATCCTATAAAAAATACATATTTTTCATAAGTAACATGAATTCTTAAATATAGAAGTTAACTTTTTAGTTAAAAAATAATTTAAGAAAAAAACTCAAATTGTCAACACAACTAGTCAAATTTTTATTTAAAAAAATTTTGTTTCGAAAATAGAAAAAAGGAGGTTCGACAAAAATGTTTCAATTTTCAGTCAAAGAGATGAATTTTCAAATTATGAATTATCATTGGTGATGGTGAAATTTTAAACAGTATAGTTGAATTTTAAACAAAAAAGATGAGCTAAGATACCATTTCAAATCAAGAGAGAAAGATTTTTTCAACAAACTGTAAAATTTTCAAGCGAAGCGATAAGTTGTCAACTTTTTCAAAAATTAATTTTAAACGGAATTGTTTCAATTTTATTCAAGTAGTTGAATTTTTTTACTAAAAAGATGAATTTCGTATCAAATAGTTGGATTATGAACCAAAAAGATTATTTTTCAACAAATGAGACACATTATTAAATAAAATAGTAAAATATTCATTATTATCAAGTTAATTTTTTTGTTATAAATTGTGATTTTCAACTAAAAAAAATTAATCTCCAAATACAGGGATGAATTTTTCCCCAAAATAATTAATTTTTAACTGGAATAATAGATTTGTTAGCAATAGAAATGATGTAAGATAGATTCTTTTAACAAGAGAGAAACAGTTGTTAAACCAAACTGTAGAATTTTCTAGGCAAAAGATAAATTTTTAAACAAGAAGATTAATTTTGTTCGAAAAAGGACGAATTTTTAATCAAATAGGTCAATTTTCAATCAAAGAGATAAATTTTCAACAAAGGAGTTTAATTTTTAACCAAAAAGATGGATTTTTGACCAAAAATGTCCATTTTCTGCCAAGAAGACGAGTTTTCAACAAAGTATATTAATTTTTAACCAATAAATTGAAATCTGAAGTAATAAACATAAATTCTTGATGTAGAAAAATGTTCTGGCGCTGCACAGTGGGGCAAAAGTACATTTTTTGGTTTAAAATACGATTCCGGCGGAACCTGTAGACCGCTTTGAAAGTTTTTTTTTTGCTGATAAAATTTCAAAGAAAGTTGTAAAGCCTGATTTTTAATTTAGTTATTCAATTTTTGTATAAATGAATATGAAGGCAAAAATAAAAATTTTTTTTGTTCCCCGTGCTCGTCAGTAATAAGAAAATTGATATAATCTCCGAAGTTTCATAGATTTATATTATACGAGTATAAATATATTCCATCATGATACAATAAACCAACAATTTTTTTTATAAACAAATTATATTTGTTGAACATGTGTTTTCTATAATTTTCAATAATTCAACGGTTTTTTAAGTTATATTGCTAAAAATTTGAATGAAAACAATATTTTAATGAAAAATTTTTTTTAACACTATTCTTGTTTATATTATAAACAAATGTAATTAAAAAATACATTATTTAGGCATTTGACGTCAGAATAATTCGTTTTTTTCGATGTCAATTTTAAAAAATTAGGAACCTCATGATAATTTGAGAAAATGCACTATTTTAGCGATGGATTTTATGATGTTATCAAACAAATTTAATAAACAAATGCATTATTCGAACACTTATCGACAGAAAATTTCGTTTTTTTAACGCCAGTCCTTTTAATTGGAAACCTTATGATAATTTCAAGAACATCCATCACAATTTGATAAATTTTTGTTTGTAAACAAATTTAATAAAAAAAATGCATTATTCGGGCATTTGTCAACGTAAATACTCGTTTTACTTTAATTCAGTCGGTTTAATTTCAGATAAAAATTTTTTTCTGTAATTGTAAATCAGAGACAAAAGTCGAAGAAGAAAGTAAGTCTGCAAGATCCTGCGGCTCAAGACTTGCTCAAGACATAAAATGGAACCCTAAAGTCATATGTTGGCAGTAAAAGAAGAACTTTCTTCAGACTCGTGAGTGTCTCGACTTTTCATACGTTATAGAATTTATTTATAACCAATATTAAATGTATGGTTCAATCATTACTTGTATTCAAACCCTATTGTGTTGGCGAACTGCAAGTGCTGAATGAAAAAAAGAACTTTTTTTTAAATTAAAAGAACTCACTTTGAAAAAAAATGAGTTTTTATGTTTATGAGTTTTATGGGCTTTTTATCTTACTGAAATTAGCTTCAAGTTACCAATTCAAAGAACTGACATTGAAAAAAACGAGTTTTTTCCGTCGACAAAAGCCCAAATAATGTATTTTTAAAATAAAATATGTTTAAAAAAATCATACAGTTTATGAATTAATTATGAATGTTGCTGAAATTAAAATGAAATTCTAAATTAAAAGGACTGACATCGAAAAAACGAATTTTTCGTGAACAGATGCCCGAATAATGTATTTTCTTATTATATTTGTTTCAAAAAATTAAATTTATAAAATGGTGATGAATGCTGCTAAAATTATAATCACGTTCCCAATTAAAAGGACTGGTATTGAAAACAAATGAATTTTTCCGTCGACGACAAATGCCAAATGCATTTGTTTATTAAATTTGTTTTTAATATTAACAAGAATAGTCTTGAGAGACATTTTTTCATTAAAATATTGATTCCATTTACATTTTTCGTAATATAACTTTCAAAAACATTAAATAGTTGAAAATGATAGAAGACATATTTTCAATAAATAATTTTTTAATACAAATTTTTTTGCTTATTGTGCCATGATGGAATATCTCTATATAATATAAATCTATATAACGTCGGCAATTACAACAATTTTCCTATTATTGATGAGCGCCGGGAACGTCAAATTGAAAAAATTGACATTTTTTTTGTCAAATTTATTTATTTATAAAAAAATTGAAAAATTAAATTAAAAATCAGGCTCGACAACTTTATTTGAAATGGTATCAGCTTTGTAAAAAAAAACATCCAAATCGGTTTTGTATTGGTTAATATTTTTGTTTGAAAATTCTTCTTTTTTAGTTGTAAATTGAATTTGTTGTTTGAGAATTCTTGAATTTTCTTAAAAATTCTTTCTTGGTAGGAAATTAATCGCTATGTTTATAAATTTTAATTTTTTAGTTCAAGCATCAACTTTTTGTGTTGAAAACCCATGAATTTTATTGAAAATTGTTTTTGTTTCATAGTAAATTAATTTTTTTATTCAGAATTCTTTCATTTTTTTTAAATTCTTCTTATTTGGTAGCATACTAATCTTTTTATATAAAATTCTTCTTTCTTAATTGGAAATTCAACGTTTTGGTTCGGAATTCTTGATTTTCTTACAAATTCTTATATATTTGTGATATTAAATTAATCTTTTTGTTTAAAAATTCATCTTTATTAGTTGAAAATTCAACTTTTTGTTTGAGAATTCTTGAATCTTATTTAAAATTCCCCTTTTTTGATAGCAAATTGTTCCTTTTGTTTAAACTTTCATCTTTTCAGTTAGAAATTTAGCAACAGGTTTTAAACTGAAATTATTTTCTCAAAAATGCATTTTCGGTTGATGATTTAAAATTTTAGTTAAACATTCATCTCTTTGGTTGGCAATTGAATTGTTTTCTTGGAAAATTCCTTGTTGTGTTGTTGAAAAATTACTTCTGTAATTGAAAATTAACCCATTCCATTCTTGGTCGAAAAAGGATCTTTTTAACCAAAAATTCAACTTTTTCTTAAAAGTCTACTATGTTGTCGAAAATTCCTTTTTTATTACTTAAATTAATCCAGTTTACTTGAAAATTTAACCTTTGGAATTAGAGTTTTAGTATAAAGTTAACTTTCTCATACAAATTTCATATTTTTGATTTGGTAATTGAACTGTTTAATTTTCTTTAATTTTTAAAAACTTTTTTTTTATTATTACACCATTAAGCCATTTCCCTTTCGGGGTAGGCGTGACTCACTCGGCAGGGGAAAGGAGTAGTGTGTGGAAGGGATAGAGAT
>NC_046664.1:56269426-56282728 GCF_010883055.1 Belonocnema kinseyi
AGGGGGGCGGGGCGGTCAACATTTTTCTGAAATTGTTAACATTGTTTATGGATGATCTCTTACTACGTACAAGTTTTTGATGAGTGAATTCCCCCTCAATGCAATTTTTCCTCGAGTGCGCCGATTAGTCGAGACTGGAAGTGCATCGCAAACGATGAAGTGCACAAAAAAGTACGACGAGGTCGCATCCACAACATGTTTTCTTGTGGGTCTTCTGTGTGCATCGTAAGGCCTCCCTGGAGGCTTAGCCTCGTGCCAATATTTAATGAAAACCGCGTTCTTCCACCCGCGGAACTCGCTTCTTACCAGATCCATCATCTCTAACGATGGTCTTTTCCTATTCATCTTTCCAAGCCATCAATCCCAGAAATATCTTTTTTTTTTGGTACTTAAAGTCGGAAATGAATGTGAGTCTTCAATCTGGCTATTGTAGTACAAGTTAATCTGTTAATACGTCGACTGTGTGGTTGTTTCAACCAGACTTAAGGATTATCTCGAAAGTACAGTAAAAATCCTACAGAGTCCATACATTCTGGATATTCAACTTGTAAACCCGGAAAACATGGGGTCGTTTGGCGGATTCCTGGAGTCAACGAGTAAGCCGGATTGGGCAGTTGGGGAAATAATTAGGAGGCGGGAACGCCCGTCTCGTAGAAAAAGGTCATCTATCTCTTTGCAAATGAAAACTTCAATGAAGAATTTTATTGTATTAAAATTTTATTATAACTTGATAAAAACACGCAAATATTTAATCATATATATATCATATTTGTAATTTTCATTCCAAAATTTTAAATAATTTGAAGTGGTCCAATTATAAATCAGCATTATTTTTTGATACTCAAATTTTTTATAAATATAGGAATAGGTATGTGTAATCCTTAAGCATGAGACAAAATGGAAATAATATAATAAAAAAAACACTGAGAGAAAAATGTGATACTTACCGAATTCTTTTCGGTCAAAATAAGGTATCAAATTATACCAAATCTTTTTTAGAGATTTTTTTATTTTTGAGACTTGGAATTCCAATTCTTGTGATTTTTAAACGCACTGTTTTGCAATCGTTACAATTTGGGATTCTTTTACTCATAAAAATATTTGAACTTAATTAAATAAGGCGCTTCTATTACTTTTTTTCATTTAACAAAAAATAATTTCAAAATAAAGCAAATATGGTTCGATTTCATGAAAATTGTGATTAACACAAAAAATTTCTTTGAATAAAAGGATCCTTTCTTTGAATGAGTGCTAACAAATATTTTTACAGTGTTTCCAACATTCAGACGAGTAATGAATTGTTATTTAAGATTATTTAAAGTGATTAAGAAGAAGAAGAATTTTCGACCAATAATGATAAACTGTGCACTAAGACATACATTTTAAACCAAAAAGAATTAAATTTTTCACTAAAAAAATATACTTTTACCATAAATTAAATTGATCAATTTTCAATACAAGAAATTAATTTTCAACAATATAGTTAGATTTTCAATAAATATAATAAATATTCAACTAAAATTCTAAATCTTTACATAGATTCGCTTATTCTTTGATTATTGTTGAAGTTCAAGCGAAACGTTTTTCTTAATAAAAATTGATTACAAAATATTCTTTCAGTTTTTAAAATTTAAAATTTGCTGATTTGTTATGAACTAATCTATAGAAACATCATCCACAGTAGATCCAAGGGACATTACTTATATGAAGTTAGATAAAAACAATGCAAACAATTGCCGACTATAATTGTCCAACAACGTATCATTTTTATCAACCTAATAGTAAAAATTATCTGCAGTTGCATAATTGCAGTTTTAAATTGTTTGCAGCACTTTTATCCAACTTCAGATGAAAATATCTCTGGGATGCACTGTATATGAAATGTTCCTTGAAAGTACATTTAGTAACAAATTAGATAATTATTTATATAGAGCATTTGTTTTTGTATGCTCTCTTAGATTAAGATTTAAATATGAATGTATTGTTTTTGCTGCAATGGTATTAATTGGGTACAGAAACCTTTATCAATATAAGGAATAAAAAAACTGTTACATCGTTGGACTGTTACATCGTGAGACAAATTATACTTTGTAAAAAAAGTCTTGGAAAATAATACTTTATTATTTTGTCAATGATAAGTTTATTTATACGCTTGGGTGTACATCATTTAAAGAATATTTATCCATTAACATCCACTAAATATTCCGAAGATATCAAAATTTTCACATTGTAGGATACCCTAACATGTAGCTGAATTTTTAACCAAACAGTTGTAATAAGAACAAAATAGATGACAATTCTAGTAAAAAAGATGAATTTACCAAAAGTATGGTTGAAAATTTAACCAAAAAGTAAAATTTGTATGCCAAACAGGCGCAATTATTCGAAAACAGTTGAAATTAAAATAAAAAGTTACTTCTCAACCAAGAAATTTGACTTTTCTGGCATGAAATCATTTTCAAAAAATGAGGAAAGTTTTTAAGCTAAAAAATAAAATGATTTAGAAAACAGTGGACTTTCAATTCGGAAAATAACAATTTTCAACCAAAAAGATCATATTCAGCCCATGAAGTTGACAATTTGAACTTTCAACAAACAAAAAGAATTTTGTGCAGAAGAAACAAATATATTAATTTTTTACCAAACAGTTCAATTTGCAACAAATAAGAATAATTCTCTGCTCGTAAAGACAACTTTTTAATCAAATTAACTAATTTTATACTTAATAGTTGAATTTTGTACTTTTATAATACGCGGGATGAAATTTGAATAAAAAATGGAATTGTTAAATTTTAAGATAAAAACTTTGATAAAAAGAATAACTTTAAACAGAAAATTGAATGTTTGAATTGTTATATTTTCAATCAAGAATATAAATTTTAGAGAAAATTATTACATTTTCAAGGCAAAAAGACAAATTATCTACCAAAAAGTTGAATTTTTAAAGAAAAAACATGATTTTTAGACCAAAAAGTTAAATTTTCTATCAGGTAGTTAAATTTGCTATCAATCTGTACAAATTTTTAAACCAAAAAGATCAATTTTCTACAAAGCGATAGAGGTTTTTACATAAAAGTTTATTATAATTATTTTATTTTTATATTATTTCATTATTATTTATTTTCATTTAAATACATTTATTTACATATTAGTTCAACTTTAAGTTAGATAACCGACTTTTTTAATTAAAAAAATATGAATTCTCATCGAAGCATGTAACATTGGATATTTCAACTGAAAAATTGCATTTTTACGCAAAAAGTTGAAGTTTCAACAAGAATAGATCAATTAACCTAAAATGGAATCGCTTAATTGTCGATTTAAAAAAGTTATTTTTAAGTAAGCATGCAATGAATTTTTGTTAAAAAATTTACATTTTTAACTGAAAACATGGAACTTCAACTGAAAAAATTAATTGTGAACAAAGAAGTTAAATTTTTAATAAAAAGATGATTTGTTAACAGTCTAGTTGCAATTTTACGAAAATTATTGAATTGTCAACCAAATAATAGAATTTTGAACCAAACAAGATGAATTCCGAACCAATAATATAAGACTAGCCTTCTCAATCGAAAAATTAACGTTTGCTTGAAAAATTACTTGAATTTTTTTATTGGAATTATGTTCTAAGTATTATCTAAGTGCCGCCAGGCCACTTAATATTTTAGGGCTACATCATTGACAATATCTCTTACTTTTAGGGATTCTATCTTACAAATGCCCGATAGACATCTTGCGTATTTTCAATTGTTACATAAATGAGACCGGAGCTTTCGACATACTCTGGTGTGTTTGGTACATAAAAATTATTAAGATTGAAAAGTTCAAAATTTGTAGCTGAATGGTTTAAGCCTTCTAATCGTATCGTGGCACTACTTGGAAGATGAAAGCGATTATGAGGCACGTTTTGACTGAGGAGATTAGATGAAATATAATGATGGCCATTTTTCATTTCTATGTATACAAAATAGTACGGCTGTCGCTGTTTCTTGAAGTGGGGTACATCATAATGGATTAACGGGAGTAGCCGAATTGTCCCATCAAAGATACATCCATCATTCATTTTTATCTCAACATATGGTATTGGCAAATCACCTATTATTCGAGGCGGTTCTTTAGACCACTTTCGAGGCGCTATTCCAGCTGCGTCTAATTTTTTGGGCAAAATATTGACATTTATTAAATTTTTCTAAGCTAATAACTTGCCTCTCTAAATTCGAGTTGGTAGATATTTTAGTAATGTAATTAGGAGCATTGTATCTGCCTGTTAAATTAGTAATTTTATCATTTTATACAAATTCAAATGGCAAGATTTATGTTACTAAAGGAATTAATAAGGTAGTTTTACTAATCTGATTAGTAATACCAAGTTACTAATTCAATGAGTAGCGATGAATTTCTAGGTAAAAATAATTAACATTGGTAAGGAAAACCCTTATTTCATCGACTGCTGTCATACTATTTATAAATATAAATAGTCTGAAAAAGGCGATGAAATAAGGTTTTTTCTTACCAATGCTAATTTGTAGTTTCCTAGATGTTAAATTAAGAATTATTACATCCTGAAGTTTATTTAATTGATAAACATAATTTATCATATAGATTGAAAAAATCAAAATTTAAAAATCGAAAACAAAACTATATGGCAAAGTAGCGCATAAGCATTCCGGAAAGTATAATTAATTTAAAGTCGATTAATAATCGCCTTGGTTGCGCATGTTAACAAATGTCGTTTTAGAAAATTATTATTTGCTTTATTTTGATATTAGCATGAATCATCATAACTTGAGGATTTTTTTATTTGCTGTTTCGTGGGAGATAAGGCATATCTGGGGGACACCTGTTAGCAGCATATCATTTTAAAACCTACCATATAACAACAGAATTGTACATTTTTAAAGTCTTGCGCAATTAAATATTGTTTAATTTTTAACAATTATGTTTTCTACGCATTGAAATTGAGATTTATCGCGTTTTAAAGACTTGCACTTCCAATTGATACTTTAGAAATTTTCGCATTCTAAGTGTCTTAATTATTATAAAGCAAAGAATTTAGAACAGTTTGTAGCTGATTTTATACCATTCTTGATTTGTGTAAAAACGTTATCTGTTCCTCAGCAGAGATGACGTCGATTCGAAAAAAAAAATATTTCTTCCCAAGGATATTCTGCTCTATATGAATTCAACAAGTCAGAATAAACAAAAGATAAAGTTTACGTGGATTCCAGTTGAAAGATGTGCTGAAACATAAATTAACCTTATCAAATAAACTGTACACGTAACTGAGGTAATTTCGTGTTTTCAAACTGTCTCGAAATAATTTTTTAATTAACATTATTTGACATCCAGGCGAAGAACATGAACTATAAATGAAATTGGTCTAGATATCAGGACAAAATATTTCTAAAAACGTTCCATTTATTAAAATTTCATTTTAAAAATAATTGCACTTATCGCGGGCAAATGAAAAAATATTTTTCGTGTTTGAAAATATAGTTTTTGACACCGAGTCGAAAAGTCGCCACATTCACTATGATCTTAACCATAGTTCACAAGTTGTGAGATAGAAATTTCCGTGCAAACATTTTATTTGTGAAACTATTTTTCAAATTAAAATTTAAAATATACTTTTACATTATGATTAATTTGTAATTATTTATATTTAAACTCAATTTAAATTTGAAATAAGCGAAAGCGGAAACTTATTTATCGTATTAGAAATCTTATCAATGCTTCAATCACGAAGGAATAATAAGGAGACCTAACTCCGTTCCCCCACTTGGCAATAGAAACATTACCGTAAGTGATACGCACATTACAGGAAGATCTTAGATTTGAGTGCGCAGGTGCGCAGTTGTCCTCTTCCTATACATGGAAAAGTTTGCGAGTGAGAAAGTTTGTCAAATTGACGTAAGTTGAGAGCTTCTGTTTGTTTGTTTTGATGCAAGTGTCAGAAATGTGTTCTAAGCCATGAGGTTAACTATGAAATTTAAATGATCGTATTTTTATTTCAATTTCGGAAAGGACATTTTAAAGCCTTTAAAACATTTAAACGAGCGACCTGGACCTTTAAAGTTTAAATATATCTACCTGAGTGCCTGCGGAGAATTTCTTAGAGCTGTATCTTTCGTATGATGATCAACAAAAGAAAACAACCTCTAACTTACGTCAATTTGACAAACTTTCTCACTCGCAAACTTTTCCTGTAATGTGCGTATCAATTACGGTAATGTTTCTATTGCCAGTTTCAGATGGCTTCCCACTGGCAGTTGGGTCTCCTTATTATTCCTTCGTGGCTTCAACCTTAATTAATTCGATTCCTAAGTTTCGTTTTGTTCGAAAACAAAAGATAGACGTTATGTCAAGTTCTTTATTTCCATTCACGAAAAATGAATTTTAATTTGTCGTCGATAAGTATAATTATTTCAGAAATAAAATTAACTAAACGAAAAGTTCTTTTAAATCTGGTGTTCTGATATGTAGCTTAAATTCACTTATATTTTGCCATTTGACCCTGGCTGCTAACAACGTAGCAGACGACAGCTTTCATTTTATCATATGACAAACTTTCGCTAAATAGCATGTCAACTTGAACAGAAGAAAATGTTACATGCAGAAAAATCTAACTTTTGTTTTTTCTGTGAAGATTTTCTTGTGCATGCAAAATCTAGTTTTGTGATGATTTGTGACGCAAAGGGACCACTCATAATTTAATATTACACATGGAAAATATAAATAATTTATAAATAATAATATAAATATAAATCTCTCATACCATTATAAATATAAATAGTCTGAAAAAGGGGATGAAATAAGGTTTTTTCTTACCAATGCTAATTTGTAGTTTCCTAGATGTTAAATTAAGAATTTTTACATCCCGAAGTTTTTTTAATTGGCAAACATAATTTATTTTATATATTCAAATACTTTCTGCTGGTTTTTAAGTTTTAATTAAGAAAGTGTCATGTTTTCTCAATTAATATTGTAAGTTTATATTGTTATAATAATAATACTTGAAACGAATCGCGCTATTTGATTTTATGTACTCTGCATTTTTAAACAGTATATAATTACCATTTTTCTTATAAAAATATGTTATGTAATATTAAAGATTTTTGAGCACAGTAAAATGTGATTTTAAAAAAGCGACACGGGCATGGTTTCGTGAAAAAAAACCTATCATGTTCCAATTTATTTTGAATACAGCGCTGAAATGAAATGGCTTCCAACGTTAAGCGCAGGCGCAAGCACGCTGCTGCGATGTTTCGTTTCCGAAACGTTGTACAGTTTGTGACTAAGTAGACTCTAATGGGGATTGTAACTGCAAGTAATTGCAGCTTGAATCGTTTTCAGAAAAGTTAAAGACGTTCGAGAAATCAAGAGTGCAGCAATTGGCAAAACTTATTAGTGTTCTTGTTAAAAAAATGATTATAAAATGTATTCAATTCGGATTGAACTAACTTTTAAATCGGAACTGGTCCGACTTCATTCATTTCTTAATGTATTTCGAATGTGTTTCAAAGTATTTTGAATAATAATTAGCAATACATTGACGAATTTATTTAGTACTAGCATTATCAATTCCATCAGTAGGTACAGTTAACAATTTATTTAGTCGGTTATTATTTCTTATTGAAATAGTAAATTTTTACTAATTACTAGGACACGAATCAGTGCTATTTGAACTATTAGAAAACTACTACCGATTAGTAGTGTTCTTCTAATTCAGATTTAGAGAGTGAGCATTCAAAAAGGTCCCGAGTCATAAGGGCACAAGTTCCAATTTTCGTAAATGCGTTTTATTTGGTTAAACTAAATGGTTTGACCAAACTTATTTCTCGGAAGAAGCCCCTTTGTTGGGTCTCGAAGCCCCCTTATAAATGGAAAAATGAGATGAAATAAAAGCCCTAATTTCCATTATTTTTATCATTTCTGAATATTTTTTCTTGCATTTATATTTTCCGTGTGTAATATTAAATTATGAGTGGTCCCTTTGCGTCACAAATCATCACGAAACTAGATTTTGCATGCAGAAGAAAGTTAAAGTGGACATGCTATTTAGCGAAAGTTTGTCATATGATGAAATAAAAGCTGTCGTCTGCTGTGTTCTTAGCAGCGATGGGCAAATGGCAAAATATAAGTGAATTTGAGCTGCAAATCAGGACACCAGATTTAAAAGAGCTTTTCGTTTAGTTAATTATTATTTCTGAAATAATTGTACTTATCGACAAATTAAAATTCATTTTTCGTGAATGGAAATAAAGAACTTGACATAACGTCTACCTTTTGTTTTCGAACAAAACGAAACTTAGGAATCGAATTAATTTTAAGGTTGAAGCATTAATAAGATTTCTAATACGATAAATAAGTTTCCTCTTTCGCTTATTTCAAATTTAAATTCAGTTTAAACATTAATAATTACAAATTAATCATAATGTAAAAGTATATTTTGAATTTTAATTTAAAAAATAGTTTCACGAATACAGTGCTTGGACGGAAATGTCTATCTCAAAACTTGTAAACTATGGTTAAGATCATCGTGAATATGGCGACTTTTCGACTCGATGTCAAAGGCTATATTTTCAAACACGAAAAATATTTTTTCATCCGCCCGCGATAAGTGCAATTATTATTTTTCAAATGAAATTTTAATAAAAAGAATGTTTTTAGAAATATTTTGTCCTGATTTCCAGACCAATTTCATTCATAGTTCCACTTTCTTTGCCTTGATGTCAACTACATAGCAGACAACGCTTTTTCATTAAAAAATTATTCTGAGACAGTTTGAAAACACGAAAGTACCTCAGTTTATTCGATAAGGTTAATTTATGTTTCTTAGTCTCGTTGAATTCATATAGAGCAGAATATCCTTGGGAAGAAATATAGTTTTTTCGAATCAACGTCATCTCTGCTGAGGAAGAGATAACGTTTTCACATAAATCAAGAATGATATAAAATCTGTTACGTAATGTTCTAAATTCTGTGCTTTATAATAATTAAGACACTTAAAATGCGAAAATTTCTAAAGTATCAATTGGATGTGCAAATCTTCAAAACGCGATAAATCTCAATTTCAATGTGCAGAAAACATAATTGTTGAAAATTGAATAATATTTAATTGCGCAAGACTTAAAAATGTACAATTATGTGTTTATATGATAGGTTTTAAAAATGTATGCTGCTAACAGGTGTCTCTCAGATATGCCTTATCTCTCACAAAACAGCAAATAAAAAAATCTTCAAGTTATGATGATTCATGATAATATCAAAATGAAGCAAATAATAATTTCCTAAAACGACATTTGTTAACATGCGTAACCAAGGCGATTATTAATCGACTTTAAATTAATTATACTTTTCGGAATCCTTATGCGCTACTTTGCCATATAGTTCTGTTTTCGATTTTCAAAATTTGATTTTTTCAATCTTGTCCAATGTACCTAATGATATTTTTTATCGTCTTTCAACGTTTCCAATCTTACAAGGTTTGAATGTATCATTTTAAAATAGTATAACTCTTATTGAGACCGCAAGGTTGAAATTTTTCAATACTTTAGGAACTGGATACTTTTGGTTTTACATGTTGGATAGAATTTGTGCAATGTTAGTCATAAATAATAATTATCAGGAATTTTACTCACTTTTTAAATAAAGGAGATTGACAAAAGCGGGAAGTAGCATTCGAGTTACAATCTGCATCTTTTAAAAGTAATTACTTTAAAGCAAAACAGTAAACTGATTTTTGAAGGATTTCATCTGCACAGTGGCTCAATAAATGGCTGCTATATATACTATCTTTAATGCCTGCTGACTGATAACACGCTTTATTTATTCTTTAAATAAGATAATGTATCTTTTTTCATAAGGTCTCAAAAGAAACCATGCTTTTTGTGCAAACTTTCCCTTCAACATGTAAAATATTACTTTCTGATTATAAGAATGAGGAATAATTCTTGAAAATAATTATCAGTCATCACTTAATCTATCTCACATTGATAATATGTAATTAGGTCGAAGGTTCTAGAAAAATGACAAGAATTCAAAATAGTCTGACGAAAGAATTATTTAAACAAACAAAAAATTATTAATCAAGATGACACTCCACCAAGCTCAAATTAACCAGTTTAGTAGAACTTTTCTGGGGCTCCAAAAACTGGGGTTAATTTTGAGAAAGAGTGATGTAAGTATTGACTTTCATTACCTGTATTATTTTGGTGTATTCTGAAATTTTTGTTTCATTTATTAAACATTCTGAATTTTTTGCAATGTTTTGAAATCTTCTAATTCTAATTTATTTATCCAAAAAGTGTAGACTATGGTCAACACTTTTTTTTGGATAAAACAGTATTGTAAGTTGTACCAGAAGCTTCTTTTTAGCATTATTCTTGAAATGTTAAGCACAAGAAAATATGAAAAAAATATTGAGATGCATACAAATAATAAAAGTTGATTTTTTTGTAAATTAGTAAATTAGGGGTTTAATAACTACGACCAATTATTGGTTAATCAAAAAAGACCTATATATCAATGAAGTGACAAATATCTTTTTCAAAGTTAGTTTTCGTTGCATTCTTAAACTCATAATCAAACGAAAAAATTATATTCTTGCAATAGTTTGAAGCATTCTGCAGAATATAGCAAAAGTCTATCAATTCTATATTAAATTCTAGAAAATTCAATACAATTTGTTGTAGCAAAAATCTAGTAGGCGTGGGGGGATTTAAAGTTATCTCTAAAAATACATGACAATTTAAATAAACTGTGTAATACACGGGAAAAAATAAGCATTGAATGTTTCACCATGTATATAATTAGGTGTGAAGCTACTGACGGTAAAAATATGATTTTTGAAAAAAAAAAAAATATATAAATTGAATCTTTCACCTTGCAGATAATTACGTGCGAAGCTACTGACAGTAAAAATATGATTTTTTATTTTCGAGTTATGTTTTATCAACGAGTAAGTTAATCTGCTGGTATCGATATTCAATATACAGCTTATACAATTTTTACCGAAATTAAAATGTAGTTTAGATTCGTATTGCACACAAAAATCTTCAGAAAAAGGACAATTTCAGATAATAATTGAGGTGCTTCAAATCAGGGATCACAAGCTGGTGTGTATTTCAGTGCGACAAAGTTTTAGGCCGATAGTTCAAAGCCCTGTCGCTGAGACTCAGTATTCGCCACACACAAAAAACAAACTTTGTGTTATGGATGTGTTTAGCTAGGCTGCACAGAACCTCTTTATTTTGTTTAAACTGTCACAAATGTGAAATCACTAAAAATAACACAGCCACACAAAAAAAAGTGTGCGGATCTGATAACAAGATACACGTATTTCTATGGATTTTGGGGAGCTAAATTCAAATTCTGTATCAAAAATCATCCATCACGTTATGGTTGAGCCATAACCTCAAAAAATGACGGAAAATCATGCACTGAGGCAGATAAATTTCAAAATAATGCCAGTGATGCAAATTTTCACTTCAAAAACATGTCGACAACTGTGAAGGATCAACCCTTGCCTGATATCAACTTATTTAACATAACTTTACCCAACAGAACCTGACCTCACTTAACCTGAATTAACAGAAATTTATTGAACTACACGTAAAGCTCTGGAAGCATATTTTCCCAGTAGCAAATGTGTGCTACATCGAATGGGTCAACTCGAGCCTAACCTAGAAATAAATCTAACCTAGCCTAACCTAACCTCACGAAACACAATTAAACTGATTGTGTTGTCCCGTTGTGTTTGCGTTACCGTTCGAATCAGCTTGTGCTTAATCTGCAAAGAGGTCAGACCTACCCTAACCTAAAAAAACCTAACCTAACTTAACTTCACGTGACACAATTAAACTCATTGTGTTGTCCCGCTGTGTTTGCGTTATCGTTTCATTCAGCTTCGGCTTAACCTACATAGAGGTTTGACCTATCCTAACCTAACAAAACCTGACCTAACCTAACCTAGACGAATGAAATTCAACCACATGTGTAGCTATGTAAGCGTACGGTTCTCAGTCTTAAATGTGTGCTATATTTAATAGGTTAACTCGATCTTAACCTACAAATGAATCTAACTTAACAGAACCTAACGAAATTTTGCTTAACGCAACACAAATTAACTTAAGTGTTCCCGCTGTAACACAATAAAATTTATTTCATTGTACTATAGGTCGGTAAAAATTTAGACGCACATTATTTGAAGAAACTTAGAACTACAAGTAGAATTGGCCCCATTTCAATTAACCTGACAATGTTTGTATCAATTAAAATGTAGAACTGTAACTTAAACATGCAAATGAATAAGAGTTTTATTCAAAATTTTTTTCTCTCTGCTTTTCTTAAACTTAAGGGATATATTTATACTATCTTTCGTGTTTACATTTTATCTTGCTTTTTACACAATCAGTTTAATTGTGTTTTGTGAGGTTAGGTTAGGTTAGACTAGGTTAGATTTATTTCTAGGTACGGCTCGAGTTGACCCATTCGATGTAGCACACATTTGCTACTGGGAAAATATGCTTCCAGAGCTTTACGTGTAGTTCAATAAATTTCTGTTAATTCAGGTTAGGTAAGGTCAGGTTCTGTTGGGTAAAGTTATGTTAAATAAGTTGATATCAGGCAAGGGTTGATCCTTCGCAGTTGTCGACATGTTTTTGAAGTGAAAATTTGCATCACTAGCATTATTTTGAAATTTATTTGCCTCGGTGCATGATTTTTCGTCATTTTTTGAGGTTATGGCTCGACCATGACGTGATGGATGATTTTTGATACAGAATTTGAATTCAGCGCCCCAAAATCCATAGAAATACGTGTATCTTGTTACCAGATCCGCACAGTTTTTTTTTGTGTGGCTGTGTAATTAATAAATATGTTTTCTCAGGTGACGGAGGGCAGAAGATGCATCTTTCAAATTTTGAATGATCAAATCTGTTAAATATATATTTTAATTTTTTTGAATCTTGATTAAATTTTAAAAAAAATGGTCAAAATAGCGCAGACGTTACGGTAACCCTATAGCTCTTATATACGCTTTACAAAAAGGTTGACGATTTCCCCACTAAATTCAATAATGTTAATTTTTTACAATCGATAAAAGAGCATTATTTTACAATTTTTATAATATACATAAAATTTCCGTAAAATATAGTTATTTAATTTTTAGAGAACTGATGTTGCGAATTTTATCAAATGCACATCCTTACTTGTTAAGTTCACATCGCTAACAAATATATTGATTGAATATGTTTTTATTAACTCCTTCATTCACAATCGTGATTAATTTAACATGAATGA
>NC_046664.1:56282828-56287272 GCF_010883055.1 Belonocnema kinseyi
AAGAGTAAACGCCATTATGTAATTTTCTTCCAGAATATTCGAAAACAGTATAGATAATTCTGTAAAATGTTAACACTATTTAGAAAAGTTATTAATATCCTACAAATATCTAGAATCAATGGAATGTGTCAAAAAGTTTTAAAAAATGTGCACGAAATGTGATAAATAGAAGTGTATTGAGATAAAATATCCCAAAAAATTATTGAATTGTCAAAGAAATTAAAAAATTTTCAGAATGTGCCAATAAAGTATTGTTGAAACACGCTGTGATTTTTTGGAATATTTCAGATTATTTTATACAGTCAATACTTTCATAATTTACTGACAAGTTCAAACCCACTTTTTGATGCCTTTAGAAAGATTCTGTAACTGCATAATGAATGCTTGGCGGAACATTGGTTGCCATCATGACTTTTTTTTGGTTTGAATAATATTTTCTAAAATATTTTAAATTGGTGTCTTTTTCTAGAAAAAATTAAATACCTGTAAATTGTGTAGCTAACCATTTTTGTTAATTTTAATAATTATTATGCCATAGTCATTCTTAGTAGAAGAACAGTTTAAGAACAAAGAAATAAATCAAATTTTCTAAGGCTATTTCAACAAAGAAATCTTTTAAAAAATAAAAAATTATTCAACATATTTAAAATATATTAAAGTATCCTTAAAGAACTGAAGCTTGCATTTTAAAAACCATTTTTGAGAAAAAGCAGTGAAAATAATTATCGTATTTATTTTTGAAATCGAGGGATCTGACAAAGAAATGTAATTTCCCTTGAACCAGGATATTTTTAAAATGAAAAGAACGTTTTTTAAAGAATTAAAACTAGAAAAATAAAGTACTTCAAGTAGTTTTTAGAGTAGAAGTAGTATTTTCAGAAGATTTTTTTTCTAATTTATAATATAAATTTTGTGTACATTTTTCGTTAGGAATTTACCTTTTTTTTAAACTTCAACTCCTTGCCGTAAAGGCTTAAACTCTTTTGTTAACAATGAATTTTCTTGGAAGATTCATAATTTCAATTGAAATGCATCTTTTTAAATAAATGTAATGACTTTTTATTAAATAAATTTTTAAACAAAAAATTTTATATATTACAGTTGAAAATTTAGCTATATACGTAAATTTGTCTATTTAAATTGAAAATTTATTTCGATCAAAATTCACGTATTTTGTTAAAAAATTGACATTTAGATAAAAAATCGAGCTTTTTTGGTAAAAAATGATTTTTTTCTTTGGTATTTTAATTCCCTTATTTAAAAATTCTTCTTTTTGGTTCAAAATTCAAGTATTTCAGATAAATATTCATCATCTTAATTTAAAAATTCATCTTTTCGGTTAGAAACAAATTTACTTATGAAATATTTATCCTTTTCATTTAATTGAATGCTTTTTTCTTCTTTAGGCGAAAAAGAAATTTTTAAACTGAAAATTTAACAATTTTATTTTGAAAATCTAGTTTTTTGTTGGTTAAGAATTAAATTTTTAACAGAAAATTCAACTTTTCTATTTTTGGTTGAAATATAATCTTTTTGTATGAAAATACAACTATTTGGTCAAAATTTGATACGAGTATTTTGTACATTAAATCATGTTTCTTTCAATTCATATAAATTTGTAGAAAAATGTCTTTATTGTAGAAAATTAATCTTATTGGTTGAATATTAAATGTTTTGATATGAATATAATTCAACTATTCCAGTTAAAGATTCATAATGTTAGTTTACCTCTCCTAAGTCTAGAACTTAACCATATTGATGCAATTTTTTTTTAAATTGAAAATTCATCTTTTGGTTGAAAATTCACATATTTTGTTGAATAATCGACTTTTTTGGTATAAAATAATTTTTTTTTTAAAGTTAATCTCATGATTTTCACAAAAAGTGCATTTCTTTGATTGAAAAATGAGCTGTTTGGATGAAAAATTGTTGTTCCCTTGAATGAAAAGGAATTTTTTCCCCACACTTTGACTATTTTATTAAAAATTTGTTTCATTTTCGAATGAAAATAATTTTTTTCATAAACTAAAAATAAAAATACTATTCCAGTTGAATATATTCTTTAATCTTAGTCGAAAATTCATTTTTTTGCTTGAATATTCATTCTCTAATGTTATTTTGACAACAGAATTTTATAAAAAGCAGTGAAAATAATTATAGTTTTTAATTTAGGACCGAGAGTTTTGGCAAAGAAATGTAATTTCCCTTGAATCATGGATTTTTTGACATGGAAAGAGCATTTGCTTAAATAATTAAAACTGGGATTCAAAAGAAGAGAATTCTCCTCGTGGTTAAAAGATAAACTCTTTTTTTAAATTAATTTTGTTAGAAGATTCATAACTTGAATTGAAAATTCATCCTTTTTCATCTTCTTGTTTAAAACTTCTTCTTTTTGGTTCAAATTTCAAGAATTTTAGATAAATATTCAACAATTTAGTTAAAAATTGTTCTTTTCGGTTAGAAATAAATTTACTTCTTTGAAAAATAAATTCCTTTGTTGAAATATTTTTCGAAAGATTCATCCTTTTAATTGAAACTGCATTGTTTGGAGGAAAAATGAGATATTTAATTCAAAGCTTGTTTTTTTCATCAAGTGAAAAAGAATTCTTAAACCAAAAATTAACTATTTTTTTGAAAATCCAATTTTTTTGTTTTTTAAGAACTTAATTTTTAGCAGAAAATTCAACTATTCTATTTGTGGTTAAAATTTTATCTTTTTGGATGAAGATCCATCTATTTGCTCAAAATTTCATATTTTTTATTTTGAAAAATTAATAATTTTTCTTTAAATTCATGTAATTTGTGGAAAAATCGTCTTTTTGTGAAAAATTAATCTTATTGGTAGAAAATTTATCTTTTTGGTAGGAATAAAATTCCACTATTCCAGTTGACCTTTCCTAAACTTAGAACTTAACAATTTAGATGTAAATTTGTTTGTTTATTTTTAATTGAAAATTCACGTATTTTGTTAAATAATTGACTTTTTTGGTATAAATTTTTTTTAAGTTAATCTCATCATTAAATTTTTTTTAATTCAAGTATTTCAGTAAAATTTTCATAATTTTAGTTGGAAATCCATCTTTTATGTTAGAAATAAATTTACTTGGTTGAAAAATAAACTTCTTCTGGAAGTTTATTTATTTTCTTGAAGATTCTTCATTTTCAGAAAAAATTCATTTCTTTGTTTGAAAAATGAGCTGTTTGACTGAAAAAGTGTTTTTTTTTTAATGAAAAGGAATTTTTCCCCAAAAACTGGACTATTTTATTAAAAATTTGTTTCTTTTTTGGATGAAAATAATTTCTTCATAAACTGAAAATAAAAATACTATTCTAGTAGAATAATCCATAATTTTAGTCGAAAATTAATTTTTTTGTTTGAATATTCATTTTCTGACTGAAAATTGAATTATTTTATTTTTGGTTGAAAAATCATCCTTTTTAGTTGAAAATTCGTCTTTTTCAGTTCAATATTTATTTTCTCTACTTAAAACTTAATTATTTAAGTTTTGGCATACAATTTATCTTTCTTAGTACATTTTTTTAAGTTCTTCTGTTTCAGTTAAAGATTCATTCTCTAAGTTGAAAACTCATTTCTTTTGTTTAAATTTTAACTATTCCAGTTGAGAATTGATCATTTTAGTTAAAAATGCATCTGTTTCGTTTAAAGTTCTACCAGTCCAGTTAATGATTCATAATTCAATTTAAAAATTACTTTATTTTGCAAATTTTTACTCTGTTGTGTTAATTGAGGTTTAGAATGAGCGTCATGATTAAAAATAATCGTTTTCGTTTCGCTACAAATATTAATATGTTACTATTAGTTGACGGGGAAATTAAAAAACTGTACCAAGAAAACCCAGGAAAAGGCCAGGAATTTAAAATCTCGCGCTAAATCGCCACCCAAATGGAGATCATAAGCTTCTTCATTAATTTGTTAGAACTCACGGCATAAAAACAAAATTATTTCTCCCTAAAGTCTTTCACAGATAAATATTGTTACAATGTCAATATTTTTCTTCTAGAATCTTGAATCAAAAAGTGCTTATAATTAAAAATCTTACATTTAAAATTGACATTTTAGAAATTTTTGCATTTTAAGCAGTGCCGCCAAGCTGGTGTGTATTTCACTGCGACAAAATTGTAGGAGAATAGTTCAAAGTCCTGTCGCAGAGGCGCTACATTCGCCATATACGCAACATTGTCACAAAGGTTATAAATTACTTAAAATAATTATTATATATTTTTTGAACGGTTTTAATTTTTGTTAAATAGCACTGAAGTTAACATAGCCCTTCAACCCTCGCATGCATTTCAAAAAAGGGCTGTCGATTTCTCCTGTAAATTCATTCATGTTAAATTAATCACGATTGTGAATGAAGGAGTTAATAAAAACATATTCAATCAATATATTTGTTAGCGATGTGAACTTAACAAGTAAGGATGT
>NC_046664.1:56287372-56294559 GCF_010883055.1 Belonocnema kinseyi
CTTATTTTCTACAATATTCTAGATACCAGGTAAATTTAAGGTTTACGGATTTAACTACATTTTCTGTTTTCTTGATTTCGGATACCCGGAACAAAAAAGCTTTATTTTAAAATCGTAAATAATTGTAGGGGGTTCAATTTCAAACAAGCATTTTTTTATAATTAAATATGTTATAAATAGCAATAGGTATATCTAATTATTAAACAAGAGAAAAAATAAAAACAATATAATAAAATGCACACATAGAACAAAATTTGATACTTACCGAATTCCTTTCTGTCAGAATAAGGTATAATTGATTTATACCAAATCTTTTTTTGCGATTTCTTGATTCTTCAGCCTTTCCGTTCTAATTGATTTGATTTCTAAACCCACTGCTTTGAAATCTTTACAATTTTGCATGCGTTTATTCAGAAAAAATATTTTTCTTAAATATAAATAAACCGCTTGTTTTACATAATATTTTTCACGTAATAAAAATAATTTCAAAATAAGGAACATAATTTTCCATTTCATGAAAATTTTCGTTAACAAAAAATATTTCTTTAAGACAAAGAAATCTATTTAAGCCAGAAAAAATTTCTTTTAATCAAAGGAGTCTTTTTTGACTGAGTGCTAATATATATTTCTCATAATGTTCCAAACGTTCAGATGAGTGATGAATTGTTATTTAAGATTATTTAAAAGTGATTAATTATTATTAAAGTGCAGGCAAAATGTATTCCAAAATTTGATTTCAGTTTGTAAAACTTAAAATTTGTTGATTTAAAAAGATTTATATGAAGGGTACCCTAAACGTATATTTAATAAAAATAAGGTTTTTCGTTTTATAGAGCGCCTGTTTTTGTATGGTTTCTTGAAATAAAATTTAATTATGAATGTATCGCGTTTGCTCCAGTGGTATTTATTTGATAGAAAAATCTGTATTCTTGGCTCATTTTGTTAGAGATCAAACTCATGACAAAATTTTAAATCTTAAAGAACTGCGAAATTGATATTTTACAAAAATCAAATCTTTGCGTCTCAAACATCTTTGTTTCTACTTTATAAAATAAAAGTGTCCTACTTTGTACAAAATCTTATGAAAAAAGACTTTATTATTTTGTAAATGACAAGTTTATTTATACGTTTGAATATACATGATTTAAAAAATATTTATCCACTAACATCAAGATTTTCGTCCTGCAGAAGTTAGATAAGCTCTATAGACATCTGTAGATCTTTTAATTGCTACATAAATAAGACCGTCGCATAGAACATACTTTTGCTTATTTAATGCAGGAGGATTACTAGGATTGAAAATTTCGAAGTTTGTAGCTACACGATCTGCGCCTTCTAAATGTGTCGTAGCTTTTTTTACAATATGATGCACACTTTCGTGTCCACCTTGATTTACTAGACTATCTGACAAATAATGATGGCCTGTTTTCATTTCTATATAAACAGAATAATACTTAAATTTTTTTGTTTGTTTCATCAAGTGGGGTACATTTTCATGCATTATCTGGAGTAGCTCCATTGGCCCTTCAAAAGTGCAGTGATCCCCCATTTTTATATCGACCTTTTGTTTTGGCTTAACAGGCTGAACAACATTAGGCTTGACGCCTTGCATCCCAGGCACCGATCCAGGCATCATTGGCGGCATCATTGGCGGCATCATTCCACTAAATATTGCTCTAGACATTCCTACATGGCTTGGTGAAAGATATCCAGCTGCGCCTAATTTTGGAGGAAAAATATCGACATTTATTAATTTAGTCTACGCTTGTAACTTGTGATTTCGAAGGGTGCCGAGTCGTAAGGGCGCAAGTGCCAATTTTTATAAATGCATTTTACTCGGTTAAACTAATTGCGGTTTGCCCTAACATATTTGGCTACACTCGAGTTCCCTTTCTCGATCAGGAAAACTGCGAATTCGGGCGAAAGGTATAGTTGCATTCTATCCCCTCTCATCAGCTAGATGTTGGTTGTAAGATGGAAGAATGATTATGGAATTTTTGTAGTATGTATTTATTAGGATGGTTCACAAAAAACTTGTTTTTATTTTTCGGCGACCGTATCGCGACAATTTGCTTCTTTGGGTGAGATGATACACTCATATGTTTTTTTAGATTAAGCAAAATCAAAATTGACAGGTTACGAGAATCAAACTTACGTACAAACTGAGATTTTCATAGATTTTGAATTTTTTTAAATACTCATAATTGTTTTATAGAAATGTATTATGTTTGAAAATTGTAGCTAATAAAAAGGACAAAACTTTCACTTCGAGTGACCGAGTGAAAAGAAATTACTTGGCACCGGTAAAAGGCCTAAAAAGTGCTATTTCTTAAAAAGAGATCAATATAAAGGGATAATTTTACCCCTAAACATTATTTGTAAAGATAGAAAAAATTATGACATCTTTCCCATAAGATAGAAAAAATATATATATAACAGATATGAGACGAAAAACTTTAAACCGGGCCATCAGAAAAAAATAACAATTTTAAAAAAAATTTTCTTTAACAAGGCTGTTAATGGGTTCTCCATCAAACAAAATTTCATCAATATGAGAAAGAAAGCATAACAGATGACTCATTTTATATTAAATCATATTTTTATTACTTTCTTATGTTCGTAACAAATATACATTTTAATAATGTAGACATTTCTTGTGATGATAATCATTAGCATTTTTTTTATTATATAAGAAAATAAAGCATTATCCTTACAAAAAATGTTTACTTTGTTCTACTGTATATTTGTTGGAAATATAAGAAATATGTAGATGAATGATGTACTGTATATTTGACGTAAATATTAGAAAATATTTGAAATATGATTTATTGATTTTATGTGAAATAAGTAATGTATTATTCTTTTTTCCTCATATTGATGTATGTTACTATTTTATGGAATTTCATTGATTGAGAACCCATTAAAATCCTTGTTAAATAATTCTTTTTCTCTTGTGCCCCGGTTTCAAATTCTTCATCTCATATGTATTATTTATTTTTTTCCATATTATGTTTGGAAGATTTTGGAATTTTCGCAACCCTTACAAAAAATGTGTCGGGGTACACATAGCGTTCTTAGAGCGTAGCACTGGAATTCGCAATTTTTGGTAGAAAATTAATTTTTATTTGTATTGAACATTAAATTTATTTGAATTTCAAATGAAAATATTTTTTATTTGAAATATTATCTTTTACTTTTTTGTTGAAAATTCAACTTTTTAGGTTGAAAATTCACTTGTTTTGTAGGAAATTCTAGAGAAAATTCATTTTTTTGGTGTTAAAAATGAAGTTTTTGTAATACAAATTTTAATGTTCCATTTTTGGTAAAAAATTGATCTATTAATTTAATAATTAAACTAATTTGGTTGAAAATTTATTTAATTTGTTGAAATTTCGTGCTTTTTGGTCGAAAATTCAACTATTTTGTTCAAAGTTTATGTTTTTTGTCCTTTCGCAAACAAGTCCACTATTTTTGGCATGTTTGGCTTTAACATTCAATTATCTTCTAAAAAATTCGTTTTTTTTGGCTTTTAAAATGAAATATTCGGTTCAAAGTGCAACTAATTTATTAAAAATGGAACTATTTTGTTGTAAATTGTACTTCTTTGTTGAAAATTTGTCTTTCTGGATAGAAAATGCGTACATTCCGATTGAAAATTAGGATATTTTAGTACAGAAGTCGTTTTTCGCGAAAAATTTATCTTAATGAATTAAAACCGACCTTACTTTATTACAATTTTAATTTTTCAAATTAAAAATTCATATACATTCTAAAAAAATCGTCGTTTCGATTAAATAATCAAGTATATGGTTGAAAATTGAATTACTTGGTTAAAAATTCCAATATTTGGTTAAAAATTAAATTCTTTGTTGAAAATTAAATTTCTGATGGAAAGTTAATTTTTATAGGTTCAAAATTTTACTTTATTGTAGAAAATTTGTTGTTTTTTTGATTGAAAACTTAACTTTTGGTTAAAAATTAAATTTTTTGGTTAAAAGTTCAAATTCATTAAGAAAAAAAGTATGCAACTATTTTGTTAAATATTCATATTTTTTGGTAAAAAATACCACTGTTTTGCTGAACATTCCTTTTTTTGTACAAAAAATTATTATTTTTTGATTGGGAATTTAGTTGTTTTTTTTTGTTTGTAGAAAAGTCCACTTTCATTGAAAATAAACCTTTTGGTTAAAAATTCAACATTTCAGGTTCGAGATTTAATTGTATTAAAAAAATTAATGTTTTTGTAGAAAATTATACTTTTTGGCTTGATCATTCCATAGTTTCACAGATTTTTTTTTAGAAAAATCTTTCTTGATTAATTATTTACCACTTTGTTTGAAAATTTGTCTTTTTAGTCTTATGGAAAATTTTTCTTTTAGCTTTTAAGTTAAACCATTTGTTTCAAAAAGTAACAATTTTGTTAATAATTCATCTTTTTGCGAAAATGCAACTGTTTTGTTAAAAATTCGTCCTTTTCGTTAGAAAATTTCGACTTTTGTATTGAAAATTTATCTTTCTTAGTAGGAATTAAAATTTTTTTAAATTATATTTTTATGTTTCGTATTACGCGGACTTATAGGACTCGTTAGTCTAATTTTTATTTTTAATAAAAATACATGTGTTTCTTAAAAATTGATTGCAAAAGAACAAAAAATATTATCAAAATTAATACTAATTAAAAAATCTTATTTACAAAATATCATGCACTTCACAGATCTCAGGGTGGGGGAGAAGAGCAATGAAGGAACGGAGGAGTAACCGAAAGCTATTCTGATTGGAGACTTTCTTTTGCATAATTTTCTTTTTGCATACACCGTATGCAACTCTCATTCCAGGATCCACCTTGAAATTAGTTGTCTGCTCCAATCTGATCATTTTTTATGTTTGCGTATGTTTATTTTCGATAAAAAATGGATTCAGAAAAAATGAGGGAAATTCCGTAGAAATAAAGTGCCAGTGCAAATCTGGCGACAAAAATTTTGCAATGAAGTATACCCTACATTCCTACAAAGACACATCAGGGAGATCGATGTCCAATAGCTCGAATAGTTTCAGAAAAAAAAGAATTGAAATTGTTTTTAAAGTATAAAAATTCAATTGTCCAATTAAAAATTAAGCTGTTTATTTTAAAAATGAACTGTTTTTAGTAAAAACTCATCTGTTCTGAAAAAATTCGTACTTTCTTATGGACAATTATCAAATTTTGTAGAAAATTCAACTATTTGTTCAAAGGTCGAATGACTTTGTTGAAAATAATTTTTGTTTAATCGTGGATTTATCATTTCAGTTAAAAATTATTTTCCTTAGTAGAAAATTTAACTATTCTGTTCAAGATTCATTTTTTATGTTAAAAATTATAATTTTTAACTGAAAATGTAACTATTCTCTTTTCATGCTTTCCGTAAAAAATTTGTCGTTTTAATTAGAAAAAACTAATTTTAATGGTTAAAAATTTAACTCTTTTGTTGACAATTTATGAATTTGAAGATCATTCGTATTTGGTAGCAAATCATTATTAGTTTTTTTGTTGTTGTTAAAACTACAACTGTTTGGATTGAATAAATATCTATCTTAGTTAAGCATTGAAGTATGCTTTTTAAAATTCGGTTTTTTAAATTAAATTGAACTATGTTTGATTTAAATTAAAAAATATTTGTTGGTAAAAACACCAACTATTTCATTTGTTTTTAAAAATTTATCTTTTCAGTATCAAAATTAAACTCTGTTCTTGAAAGTGAAAATGAAAAAAAATATGACGAAATTGATCATTAAAATCTTATAAAAGCAGAATTTGTATGTTTAATCTATCTCAAATCAGGCGAGTATGCGACACGAGCAGACAACTAATTTCGAGCGTGAAGCCGCGCTTGCACACGGTTACTTGTACTTGTTTTTTTACTTTTCTTTTAAATCCCTAATTTTTATTTTTTAAATCATTTCTAAAAATTTTTTTTACATTTATATTTTTCGTGTGTGATGTCACATTATGATTTATAACCTTTTCGCTTCGCGGCACAAATCAACACGAAACTAGATTTCGTATTGCACAAGAGAATCTCGATAGAATTCATATAGAGCAGAATATTTTTGGACCGAAATATATTTTTTTTGGTTCGACGTTATCTCTGCCAATAACGTTTTTATATGACCAAACAATCATTTAGTCAGCAAAGTTATATATTAAATTATGTGCTTCATAATAATGAAGACACTAAAAATGAAACACTTTCTGAAGTACCAATTGTAAATGTAAGTTTTTAAAATATAAGAAATTTAAAACGCAATGTTTAGAAAATATAATTCTTGAAATTTTAACAAGATTTAACTGTGCAAGACTTTAAGAATGTACACTGAGAAAACGAACCATTACACAGAAATTGTCGTCAGTAATCATGTACTTGTTGCTATCACAGCCGAGCTAAAACGGGTGACGTCAAATGGTAAAAATAACACATTACTTGGTTGTCAGAACCGAGTTTGGCTCTGCAAAATTTAAATGAGTAGTTCTTTGCTAAAATAAAACGATTTTTTCGGTCAAAAGCAAACAAAAGTTTTGTGATAAATTTTAACCAAGCTGCACCTAGTACTTATACTTTCACAAGCAAACTAGTCACTTTTCACACAATCAATATGCGTGTTATTTTTTCTCAAGGATATTGTCTGATTTTAATCAATCAAATTTACTGGGTTCCTTTTTAACATTCTTAGTAGCTGAATCTATCAAATTGAAGTTGATACGTTTTAACCAAGCGCTTTTGAATTGGGTAAAAGTGAACCAAGTTGAGTTGCGAGTTTTTAACCGAGTAGAGATATAATTTTATCAGAATTCCGCAGGTGTCACAGTAAAGACAGTCGAAGGGACCGACGTCTGCTTAGTTAAGAAAGGAGCCATCGCTAGCATCGTTGTTAGCGTCATTCCGCTTTGACTCCATTCTTTTTTGGTAGTGATTGGTAGGATTCAGTTGCGCGTCCAAAAATAGTTAAGTGAAATGTATTGTGTTACAATTCTCACCCATAACTATTCTAGAGTGCTTACCGACAGCATCCGTACGGCAGGGATGTGCAGTATCAAAATGAGAGAGAGAGCTGAAAAACGACCCAAACCACGACAAAGTATCACATGCCCTTTAATCGAAAAACTATTATTTCTGACACAAAATTTCTTTAATAAATAAATTGGTGTTTGT
>NC_046664.1:56294659-56297096 GCF_010883055.1 Belonocnema kinseyi
CACAGTTCTTTCAAAGTTTTCATCTCTAAATAGAGTACGAATTTCAGGTCCATCAAAAATACCTGCGCTTAGTTTACCATCTGTTTTGTGGTGAAATACTTGTCTCAAATATTCGTATCATTCCCCATCTTGGTCTAATGCCTTGACAAATTGTTTCATTAAACCAAGCTTTATGTGAAGAGGTGGTATCAAAATTTTGGACGAATTCACAAGTGGCTCTTTAACAATATTTTAATTTCCAGGTTCAAATGAAGGTTGAACTCTAAAGCAATTCTTAAAAGAAGCTAAAAATATTACAATGGAGTTCATGAATATCGCTATACATAGGTTCTAAGTCTTACTTTATGATCAAGGGTCGAAAAAAGTTCTAGTTTTGTGATTCATGTAGTGGAAAACCTCCAGAATAGTATCCAAAACATCGATTTTTTGAAAAAAATATCAATTTATCACGTTTATTGTCCACTTACGCCGACTAGAGTTGTTTTTTGAAAAAAATGACTTAAAATTCGTGATCAGCGACCTCAAAAACTCCCTGTAAAGTATTTTCAATGTTTATAAATCGGTTTAAAATCGTAAAACTTGATTTTAATGTCATTTTAATCAAATTTGAAGCAAATTTTCACTTTTCGCGATTTTCTGCCTTTTCATCGCCGTATGGTGGGTTGAAATTTTTGTAAAAAAAAAATCAAAACATGGTTTTCGATGTATTTTTTCCCGTAGAATTCGATTCTGAAGTCAAAAAAATAAAATTTTTCTTAATTTTTTTTTATTTAAAAAAAACCATGAAAAACCGTAAAAAATGAGGTTTTTCGATCAAAACCCCATAAAAAAGTAGCTGGACCCTAGATTTTTATTGCAAATTCGGATTCAGCGTCGAAAAATACATAAGAATATATAGGTCTGGTCAATTGCACAGACACTTTTGTTTTTTTTGTGGTCCTGTGTTATTATTACAGAGAATGCAGTGAGCACTGAATATTTCTGTCTGTAGAGCAGCATTAAAGGTAAAAACTTAAATCTTTTTTTACAGAGAATGCGATTGATTCTATGACTGTAGCGTTGCCAAGAACATCAGAAATAAAAAGTTGCTGACGATAATAAGGAATCGAACTATATTTAATAAAAATTTAGTTGAATTGCGAAAGGCTATGCATCCCTATGCAGTAGGTTAGTTAGCGTAGCACATATACTCGGTTGCGACTGAGCCTGTTAGCTACCGCAACAGAATGAGGTAGGCTAACGTAACAAAGTAGGTTGCTAATTTGAATCAAAAATTTTTAGCCAATACAACTTGGTTAAATTTTAAACGAAGTTTGCAGGTGCTATATTAGCAGTCTTACTTGGCTATTTTCAGCAAAATTTTTGTTATTTTCAACAAGTATGTTTTCTCAGTGAACAATTCTGTTTTTATTTGGTATGTTTTAAAACGGTATGCTGATAACAGGTGCCTCTCAGATAAACCTTATCTCCCACGAAACACCAAATAAAAAGCTCTTCAAATTATAAATACAGTCATGATCACGATAGAAGTATAAAAAAGTTCATGGTAATATAAAAATTTAGAAAATATTAATTTTCTAAAACGACATTTAGTAACGTGCACAACGAAGGTGATTATTAATCGTCTCGAAATTAATTAAACATTTCGAAAACCTCGTGCGCTGCTTTTCCATATAGTTCCGTTTTCGATTTTCAAAATATTTTGTTTTTAATCCTCCTCGATGGACCTATTGATAATTTCAATCTTTATTTCACGTTTCTAATCTTAAAAGTTTGGAATGTATCATTTTCAAATAAAAGAATTCTTATTGAGACCGCAAGGTTGAATTTTTCAATTCATTCAGAAATAAACAATTCAAACAGGCTACTTATAGATTATTACCTTAGATAAAATTTGTGCAATGTTAATTATGAATAATAACTATAATATTTCATTACTCTTACTTTTGAAGTAAAGAAGACTCACGCAAGCGAAATGTAGCAGGCTGGCTACAATGTTCATGTTTTAAACGTAGTCACTATAAAACAAAACAGTACACTGATTTTTCAAGGATTTATTCTCAGCATTTGCCCTATAAATGGCTGCTATATATACTATTTTTCATTACTGCTGTCTGACAACAAGCTTTACTTATTCTTCAAATAAACTAACTGGAAGGAGAAAGATTTTTATAAATAGCAATAGGTGTATCTAATGATTAGACACGAGAAAAAATAAAAATAATATAAAAAAAGGACATATAGAACCAAATTTGATACCTACCGAATTTCTTCCTGTACAAAATAAGGTATAATTAATTTATACCAAATCTTTTTTTGCAATTCCTTGATTCTTGAGGCTTCACGTTCTAATTGATTTAATTTCTAAACGCACTGCTCTGTAATTTTCACAATTTTGAATGATTTTATTTAGAAAGAAATATTTTTCTTGAATAAA
>NC_046664.1:56297196-56300033 GCF_010883055.1 Belonocnema kinseyi
AGGCTTCACGTTCTAATTGATTTAATTTCTAAACGCACTGCTCTGTAATTTTCACAATTTTGAATGATTTTATTTAGAAAGAAATATTTTTCTTGAATAAAAGTAAACCGTTTCTGTTAAATAATCTTTTGACGTAACAAAAATATTTTCAAAATAAGGAACATAATTTTCAATTTCATGGGAATTGTCGTTAACAAAATATATTTCTTTGTGACAAAGAAATCGATTTAAGCCAAAATTTTTTTTTTAATTAAAGGAACCTTTTTTGACTGAGTACCAATACATATTATTCACAATATTCCAAACGTTCAGGTGAGTGATGAATTGTTATTTAAGACCATTTGAAAGACCAAATTTGACATCATGAAGAATTGCGAAATTGATATTCTACAAAAATCAAACCTTTGCGTCTTCAACAACTTTGTTTCTACTCTTTAAAAAAGAATGGCCCCACTTTGTATAAAATCTTATGCAAAAAGACTTTATTATTTTGTAAATGATAAGTTTATTTATACGTTTGAATATACATAATTTAAAATATATATTTCCACTGACATTACAATTTTCGTCCTTTAGAATATCCTAACATGTAGCTTAGATGTTCTAGGAGATAAATAGAACATCTTGTCCATATTCCTTATACTTTAGGGAATTCTATACTAAATATGCCCTATAGACATCTGTAGTTCCTCTAATTGCTACATAAATGAGACCGGCGCATAGAGCATACTTTTTCTTATTTAATACAGGAGGATTACTAGGATTGAAAATTTCGAAATCTGTAGCTGAATGATTTGCGCCTTCCAATTTTATCGTAGCTGTGTTTGGAATATGATGCACACTTTCGTGTCCACCTTGATTCAGTAGACTATCTGACAAATAATGATGGCCAGTTTTCATTTCTATATAAACAGAATAATACATAAAACTGCGTGTATGTTTCTTCAAGTGGGGTATATCTTCATGCATCATCTGGAGTAGCTTCATTGGCCCTTTAAAAGTACAGCTATCCCCCATTTTTATATTGACCTTTTGTTTTGGCTTAACAGGCTGAACAATATTAGGCGTGACGCCATGCATCCCATACATCCCATGCATCCCATGCATCGATGCAGACATCATTCCCGGCGCCATTCCACCATATTCTGCTCCAGGCATGCCTGCAGGCATTGTCGTAAGAAATCCAGCTGCGCCTAATTTTGTAGGAAACATATTGATATTTATTAATTTTGTTTACGCTAGTAACTTGAGCTTTATAAGGATCCCGCGTCGTATGGGCCCAAGTGGCAATTTTCATCAACTATTTCCTCAACTAGATGTTAATTGTGAAATGAAAAAGTGATTATGCAATTTTGGTAGTATGTATTTAGTAGGATGGTTTACAAAAAACTTGTTTTTAACTTTCACTTTGTGTCCGATTGAAAAAGAAATTACTTGGCGCCGGTAAAATGCCAAAAAAGTGCTTTTTCTTAAAAAGAGATATAACATGTACAGGATGTCCCGCGAGAACTGTAGTTACTTTTGTGTGTATGGGGAGGGGGGGGGGGGCACAAAAAATAAGAAAAAAAATCCCCTAAAGTTCTTTGATCTGATGCTTATTCTGGGCACAACAGAGGGTGCAAGTTGTATTTACGTATGAGCATGTATGTGATATTGCAATTTTCGTTAAAATTTAATAATTTTGTATTGTAATTAATTGATAACAGGTGTGTCTTAGATATACCTTATCTTCCACGAAACAGCAAATAAAGAGCTCTTAAAGAATACAGTCATGATCTCGATAGAAGTAAAAAAAAAAACTTTTATGATAATATAAAAATTTAGAAAATATTAATTTTCAAAAGCGAAATTTAGTAACGTGCAGAACCAAAGCGATTATTAATCGACGATTCCAATCTTGAAAGTGCTGAATGTCTCATTTTTAAATAATCGAATTCTTATTGAGACCGCAAGGTCGAATTTGTTATACTTACTTATAGTTACTTATATTTTATACTTACTTTTGAAGTAAAGAAGACTCACGAAAGTGAGAAGTAGCATGCTAGTTAGAATCATCATGTTTTAAATATCGTCACTAGAAAACTAAACAGCACACTGGTTTTTCAAGGATTTCATCTGAGCAGGGATCTAATAACTGGCTGCTATATATACTATTTTTCATGACCGCTGTGTGATAACAAGCTTGATTTATTTTTCAAATAAACTAACTGGAAGAAGAAAGAATGTTCATCTCACACCTTAAAAATTTCGGAATCAATAATTACACCTAGAGTTTAGCTCACTGAACCATTTCCTATAGTATTTTAACAGGAAAAATATCACTTTCTAATAATAAGAATGAGATTATGATCAAAAATAATTAATAGTATTCAATTAAAAGATCTGTAATTAATCAAATGTAATAAGGTCAAAGACTCTAGAATCAATATTTCTTCAAACTCTAATTAACCAGTTTTACAGAATTTTTTTATAGCTCCAAAAAATAAGTTTAAAAATGAATCATGAAAGTATTGACTTTCATTAACTATATTATTTGTGGTATATTCTGAAGCTTTTTACAATAATTAAAAAATTCTGCAATTTTTTTGGAATATTTTGGAATTTTCCTTATTGGTCTGTACTTGTTTGGATACAACTCAATTTTAAGGCACACTGTAAGTTTTTCCTAGTGGGGGAGACCACTCTGCAATAGATAATTATCCCAGAGTAGATAAATAATCATTAATTAGAAGCACAAATATGAGTGAAATAATAAATTCTAATTTATTTATATTCACAACCATCGTGTCTTAACGATTAATTACATGAAATTAGTTATTCTACATACAGCAGTATTA
>NC_046664.1:56300133-56301234 GCF_010883055.1 Belonocnema kinseyi
AATATGAGTGAAATAATAAATTCTAATTTATTTATATTCACAACCATCGTGTCTTAACGATTAATTACATGAAATTAGTTATTCTACATACAGCAGTATTATAAATTATTGAATATCTACTGAAGGATCATCAATAAGAGTATGGCACAAAAACGATTTTATTAACTTTGCATTAAGAAACCTTTTATATAATTTTTTTAGCACAATTTTCTGTCTTTCTTCCATTTTTTATCTTTCTTCTATCTGATTAACATTTGCCGATAAAAACGAACAACATTACTGTTGGTATGTTTTGCTCCTTCTGTATTAATTAATGAATTATTGCAGGTGTTAGCATTTGATACATAGGAATTTACAGTTTAGGATTTAAAAAATATAATTATTAAAAATTTAAGAATGTTTTGTTGCGGAAAAGGCACAAAAATGAATAATTCTAGTTTCATATGTTATGTCTATTTCTTTGTATTTCTTAAGAACCAACAATTTGCAGATAAACTTTCGATTTTTAATGAAATCTAAAACTTCTGACCTCACGACTACAATAACCTCAAAAGATACCAAAATCTTTGAATCGAGGCTGACGTTGGCTCTTTCAAAAACAAACATTAATCTTTTTCCGTCTAGACATGCGGTATCTGATACGCATCATAAAATAAAAATGTTTAGAAATTCATAAAGCAGGTTATGATATCCAGATGAGTGAAAAATTTACATTCATAAAAAATAATATAATTCCAGAATATTTCAATATTTCTTCTACCTTAAGTTTTCACTTTAAAAATAAAATTTGCGAGTATTTCAGAAATAAGTTGTAAAACATTTAGTTTTATATTCAGATGTTTCGGATTCTAAAGAGCTTAGTAAAGAAGTTGAAAATATTTGTAAAATTTTTATTGAATTTCTGACCTCATTTGGGCACTGCTTTCAAACTCATGTATTTTTTTTTATAATATTAAATTTAGTTAACCGTTTCTTTAACGTAACTTCATTCTTCAAACTTAAAATATTTTCGAAACGAAGAAAATAATTTCATATTTAAAAAATTGCCATACAAAAAAAACACAATTTTATTAACCTTCGACATTTCTTTAAATTAGGACA
>NC_046664.1:56301334-56305149 GCF_010883055.1 Belonocnema kinseyi
ACATGAGTTTGAAAGCAGTGCCCAAATGAGGTCAGAAATTCAATAAAAATTTTACAAATATTTTCAACTTCTTTACTAAGCTCTTTAGAATCCGAAACATCTAAATATAAAACTAAATGTTTTACAACTTATTTATAAAATACTCGCAAATTTTATTTTTAAAGTGAAAACTTAAGGTAGAAAATATATTAAATTTTAAAAATTTTTCGGAAACGGTTCAAGATATCATAAATGAGTAAAGATTTTGGTAAAAGCATTTTATTTTTATTTTTATATACCTGTTGTTGTAAGCAAGAAAAATACGAAAAATCTATTTCATAAAAAAAAATTCTTCTGGCCACAAAAATTATGTTGCCCACATAAAACTCTCAAAATATTTTCCTGCTGATAGTTGAAATTCAAAAAAAGTTGACAAAAAATATAAATGTGGGTTTTTTGTTGTTGCGAAAATCGATTTTTAGTATTTTAAGAAAAACCACCGCCATGTTGTTGATTTTGAACATTTTCGAAGTTATTTCACTTAATGTCACTTAAATCAATTTTATTTATTTCAATTAGGTCAAAATGTATATAACTTTAAAGGAAAAATTTGTGGTTTTTTGAAAAACGAAGCAAAAAACCAAATGCGTATCAGTCAAATTTTGAATGAAAATTAGTTCATTTGTAAGCAAAAGTGTTTGGATTTTCTTAAAGGGTTCTATTAATTCAGTTCGAATTTATATAAAAAAAACGAGAAATGGCGAAAGTTTCTTCAAAGAACGAAAAAAAATGAAATCTTTGAATTAGGGGAATAGGCGGAAAAATGTGAAGTCTGAAATATGAAAGTGATTTTCAAACTTATTGACTTATTATTGTATTGTACCGTTGCAGACTCATCTCTTGCAAATTTCGCACACGTTGATAAAATTTATTAGCTTTTGCCAACAGGTCGCATTCAAAGTACTCATTTTATCAGGGGATTAATACTTTGTAATTTTTCTTTTAAAATATGATTACATTTTTTGTAGGAAACCCATTGATAAGCTTTAATTCGTGAAACTTATTAGGTTTCTTCAATACGTTATGATTTTCGTTTAACGACAAAAAATCCGTGGGTCTACAAAAACACTACCTTAAATTCTTAAAAATTTGAAAATTGTACGATTTCCTTAATACGTCATGATTTTTCTTTAAAAATATCCAATTATTTGGAAAACTTCAAACATAACCCTCAATTCCGGAAACCTTGTCAGCTTTGCTCCATACTTGATGTTTTTTTACAGGAACCAATTCCGTGGAATATTAAATACAGAACCTTGAATCCTGGAAAATTATTCGAATCAACTAAAAGATTATCTTGGATTGAGCAAAAAAATTTCTTGAATGAACGAAGCGTTCTACTTGGATCGACGAGAATATTGACTTAGATCGACGGAAATATATAGTATAATCAATCATAAAATATCAACGGTTAACCGAATATTGGCCATGCAGTAACCATACTCTAGGGCTGGTTTGAAAAAAATTTTGTTTATTCAACAAAATTCTTTTCTGGGTAAATCAACAGAATTCACAAGATTTTAGAGAATTGACGGAATCCACAAGAATGAAGAGAATTCAGAAGAATTCGTAGAATACAAAAGACTTTGAGATATTCAGAATAATCATGGTTTGCTGTAAAGATTCCAAGAGAGTTAAAAAAGGCTTTAAACTAATTCAGAAGAGTACAGCCGAATTCTAAAAATTCGTATAAAATGTATAGAATTCAAAGTACTGATAAGAAATTTAAATAATTGAACGTGTGTTCAAAAGATCTCAAGAGAATTAAAACAAACATTCGAATAATGCAGTGTGCTCCTCAGAACTAAAAAAACTCAGCATAGGTTAGGGGTTCAGAAAACTTCAAAGAATTCTAAGGAATTCAAAGAATTTAGAACCGTTCATCGAATCAAAAGAATTCTCTATATTCCAAAGGCCTAAGAGAATTGAAGAGAATGCAGATACGCCGAAAGAATAAAGGGAATTTAAAAGAATTCAAAGAATTCAAACGATTTCAGATAATTTATAAGAATTTAGATAATTAAAAGATCAGAAAAATTGTTTATATAAGGAGAATCCCTACAAAGAAGAGCCAATTAAAATCGGTATCTCTTTAAAATTAAAAGCCTTAAAAAAATTAACAATTTTTACTAAGAAGCTTTCAACATATAATAAAAATAGAAGACTGACATTAAAGTCAATTGATCAACTCCTTGGTCGTGCGTGTTACAAAAATATGTGCTAACAATCATTATTTCTGGAATTATATTATTTTTTTATGAATGTAAATTTTTCACTCTTCTGGATATCATAACCTGCTTTATGAATTTGTAAACATTTTTATTTTATGATGCGTATCAGATACCGCATGTCTAGACGGAAAAAGATTAATTTCTTTTTTTTTGAAAGAGCCAACCTCAGCCTCGATTCAAAGATTTTTGTATCTTTTGAGGTATTTTTGTATCTTTTGTATCTTTTCAGGTCAGGAATTTTAGATGTCATTAAAAATCGAAAGTTTATCTGTAAATTTTTGGTTCTTAAGAAATACAAAGAAATAAAATAAGTTTCAATCGAAATTCTAAAACATTACAAGAGTTTAAAAACTAGTTCGACTAATAATTCCACTTAGTTTAATTTTAAAAATGCCCACATAATCTCTCTGATTGTAAAATGGTATCTTAATTCAATTATAAATTTTAAACCTTTAACCAAATAATTCCTATTTCATTAGCGCAATTTTAACATAACATATGAAAATAGAATTATTCATTTCTGTGCCTTTTCCGCAACAAAACATTATTAAATTTTTAATAATTGTATTTTTAAAATCTTAAACTGAAAATTACTATGTTTCAAATGCTAAGACTTGCAATAATTCATTAATTAATATAGAAGGAGCAAAACATGCCAACAGTAATGTTGTTCGTTTTTATCGGCAAATTTTAATCAGATAGAAGAAAGAACAAAAAATTGAAGAAATACAGAAAATTGTGCTTAAAAAAATGATATAAAAGCTTTCTTAATTCAAAGTTAATAAAGTCGTTTTAGTGCCACACTAGATCAATAATAATCATTTTTATGGAAAAACGCATTTTCAGGTACTCGTGGGTGTGTATTAGGGGTGTCAACCTACGTGCCTGATACATGAACTTTTCCGTAGAATAATTTTCAACAGGCCCCCATACTTTCCAATCACATTTTTTTAAACCCTCAACAATTATTAAAAAAACTGAAAAAGAGTTACTTTTCCGCATGAATTTTACATGGGAAACTTTAAGTCAAACCCGGCACCTGTTAAAATCGAAAAAAATTAGGGAATTTCTTTTTTTTTTGATTTGGAATGAAATTGGCGGGTTCGTTGTTGTCTAAAAAATAGCGTTTTTGAGCGACCCTACTAAACATCTTTTCGTTTCAAGTATACAAATCTAAAATTATACACATGTAATAAGAATTGTACTGACTTCGAGTTTAATCTTGTAAAGGTTAAACTAAAAATTAAAACTTTTATCATTTGTTAATTTTGTGTCAAAGATAATAATTTATAATGTTTAAATAATTGAAAGCTTCTCAATTAGAAACTATTTCCAAATAATACTTAGAAAAAAATTCATTAATTTAAAGAAAATGTCTTTGAAACAAATAGAAATACCTATGGGTACTCAGTGAATAAAAAAGTTTTTTCGACTCAACGAAATTTGTCCTAATTTAAAGAAATGTCGAAGGTTAATAAAATTGTGTTTTTTTTGTATGGCAATTTTTTAAATATGAAATTATTTTCTTCGTTTCGAAAATATTTT
>NC_046664.1:56305249-56307083 GCF_010883055.1 Belonocnema kinseyi
AGGCTTCACGTTCTAATTGATTTAATTTCTAAACGCACTGCTCTGTAATTTTCACAATTTTGAATGATTTTATTTAGAAAGAAATATTTTTCTTGAATAAAAATAAACCGTTTCTGTTACATAATCTTTTTCACGTAACAAAAATATTTTCAAAATAAGGAACATAATTTTCAATTTCATGGGAATTTTCGTTAACAAAATATATTTCTTTGTGACAAAGAAATCTATTTAAGTCAAAAATTTTTTTTAAATTAAAGGAGCCTTTTTTGAAAAAGTGATTATGCAATTTTGGTAGTATGTATTTAGTAGGATGGTTTACAAAAAACTTGTTTTTAATTTTCGTTGGCCGTATCGCGACAATATGCTTCTCTGGGTGAGATAATACACTTCTATTTTTTTTTTTTAGATCAAACAATTTTTTTACAGGTTGCTAGAATCGAATTTACCTAAAAACTGAGTTTTTCGTAGATTTAGAATTTTTTTAAATACCCATAATTGTTTTATAGAAATATCTTATGAATGAAAAATATAGCTAATAAAAAGGACA
Source organism: Belonocnema kinseyi (assembly GCF_010883055.1). NCBI lineage: Eukaryota > Metazoa > Arthropoda > Insecta > Hymenoptera > Cynipidae > Belonocnema > Belonocnema kinseyi. Next base: position 56,305,797 of record NC_046664.1, read on the forward strand.
AAACTTTCACTTTGTGTACGATTGAAAAAGAAATTACTTGGCGCCGGTAAAAAGCCAAAAATGTGCTTTTACTTAAAAAGAGATATAACATGTACAGGATGTCCCGCGAGAACTGTAGTTACTTTTGTGAGTGTAGGGAGGGGGGGGGGGGGCGGCACAAAAAAATAAGCAAAAAATTCCCCTAAAGTTCTTTGATCTGATGCTTATTCTGGGCACAACAGAGAGTACAAGTTGTATTTACGTATGAGCATGTATGTGATATTGCAATTGTCGTTAAAATTTAATAATTTTGTATTGTAATTAATTGATATCAGGTGTGTCTCAGATATACCTTATTTTCCACGAAACAGCAAGTAAAGAGCTCTTAAAGAATACAGTCATGATCTCGATAGAAGTAAAAAAAAACTTTTATGATAATATAAAAATTTAGAAAATATTAATTTTCTAAAGCGAAATTTAGTAACGTGCAGAACCAAAGCGATTATTAATGGACGATTCCAATCTTGAAAGTGCTGAACGTCTCATTTTTAAATAATCGAATTCTTATTGAGACCGCAAGGTCGAATTTGTTATAGTTACTTATAATTACTTATATTTTATACTTACTTTTGAAGTAAAGAAGACTCACGAAAGTGAGAAGTAGCATGCTAGTTAGAATCATCGTGTTTTAAATATCGTCACTAGAAAACTAAACAGCACACTGGTTTTTCAAGGATTTCATCTGAGCAGGGATCTAATAACTGGCTGCTATATATACTATTTTTCATGATCGCTGTGTGATAACAAGCTTGATTCATTCTTCAAATAAACTAACTGGAAGAAGAAAGAATGTTCATCTCACACCTTAAAAATTTCGGAATCAATAATTACACCTAGAGTTTAGCTCACTGAACCATTTCCTATAGTATTTTAACAGGAAAAATATCACTTTCTAATAATAAGAATGAGATTACGATTAAAAATAATTAATAGTATTCAATTAAAATATCTGTAATTAATCAAATGTAATAAGGTCAAAGACTCTAGAATCAATATTTCTTCAAGCTCTAATTAACCAGTTTTACAGAATTTTTTTATAGCTCCAAAAAATGAGTTTAAAAATGAATCATGAAAGTATTGACTTTCATTAACTATATTATTTGTGGTATATTCTGTAGCTTTTTACAATAATTAAAAAATTCTGCAACTTTTTTGGAATATTTTGGAATTTTCCTTATTGGTCTATACTTGTTTGGATAAAACTCAATTTTAAGGCACACTATAAGTTTTTCTTAGGGGGGGGGGGGG
>NC_046664.1:56307183-56308202 GCF_010883055.1 Belonocnema kinseyi
TTACCTTATTAAGCACCGTAAGTAAAATATATTCAAAAATACTTATTCGTAGGGTAATGAAAATAACAGAAACAAAGATTTGGGAAGTCTAGAGTGGGTTTATGCCAGGAAGGTCATGTACGGATCAAATATTTAGCTTAAGGCAAATAACAGAATAAAGTTTGAGAGTAGCAAAAAAAGTTTTCTGTGCATTTGTTGACCTAGAAAAAGCTTTTGACAAGGTAGATAGAAGTAAACTTGGGGAAGTTCTGAAAGAGTATGGAGTCAATGAATGGATCCTACAAGCATAAAAACAATATATACAGGTAGCAAAGCGAGTGTAAGAGTGAATGGGAAACTCAAGGACTGTTTCGATATTATTCAAGGAGTTAGACAGGGATGCGTTATATCTTCATGGTTATTTATATTATTTATGGACAAGTGTTTAAGAATGGCTCTCTTCGACGAAGAGGGTGTCGATCTCGAAACAATAAGGGTACGTGAGTTAGCGTTCGCAGTTGATAAGGTTGTTATGGCAGAGTCTATCGAAGACTTATAAAGAATGCTGAATAAACTAGATGCAAGCATGAAGAGCATGGGCCTTAAAATTAACGCAAATAAAACAAAAACTATGGTGTTCGAAGGAAAGAGTGAGAAAACACTATGCAATATTTTATTAAATGATGAGAGAATTGAACAAGTTGATAAGTTCGTATACCTTGGTAGCTTATTTACTAGGGACGGGAAGATAGATGAGGAATTAGATAGACGAATAAATGAAGGTAAGAAGGTTATTGATAGAGCAGGTCCCCTTATCAAAAGTAAAAATATATCAAAAGAAGCTAAAATGGCAATACATAATTCTATATTTGTACCGACTGTACTCTACGGTAGCGAGACATGGACTTATCAAGAAAAAGATAAGAGTAAAATTAACGCAATTGACATGAGATTCATGCGCACAATATGCGGGAAAACTCTGATGGACAAAGTAAGTAACGAGATAATTCTAAAAGAATTTGGTGCAGAAGAGACGCTAG
>NC_046664.1:56308302-56309349 GCF_010883055.1 Belonocnema kinseyi
AATTCATTAAAAATTTTAATAATATCCCAGGCGGAAAAATTATTTATAGTTAATAAATAGTGTGAAGTACTGTATATAACATTGATTTATTTTATAAATTTTGTTTATAAAAGAAATGCATATTATGTATAAAACATAACACTATAGATAAACTATATATAATTTTTGCGTCTGGGATTCTCCTAGAATTAGGCAAGAAAATTGCAGTTTTTTCAAGCAATTTAATTTTTTTATAATTTACACTTAAAATTATATAAATAATTAGTTAAAACTTAACAAATTGATTTTTCAAATAATTTTTTATAATTAATAATAATATTTAATTCGAATAATAATAATAGAAAGTTATGGTTTCATCTGGAATTTTCAACTACTATATAAATATATAAAAATATATAAAAAATAATATATAAAAAAAACTATATAAATAATTGAATAAAGTGAACAAAATTTTGTTTTCAAATAGTTTTTTATAATTGTTACTAATAATATTTAATTCGAATAATGGTAAAAAGTTACGGTTTCTTCTAGAATTTAAAAATATTTGTTTATTTTAACTACTTTAATTATTAATTTAATTTCGAAAAGCTTATTATTTAACAAATTATTGTTTATAACTATTTCCTTTATTATTGCTAGGTAGTTGTAATTTTTTATGAAACTTTGAACTTCTTATTTAGAAAAGAAATAAATGACGCAAGTTAACGAACATAGTTCTTTAAAAATTTTATTTATGCTATAAATATATATTTTTTTGGATAAGTGCTAAAATTATAATTAAAAACTTATGAACAAATAATACAATAAGTCAACCTCAACAAGAATAATTTTTTAAATAGTATTGTATTATTTTAGGTGAATTATTTCCTAATTCCATAGTGAAAAGATAATTACTTGGTAAAAAGAAAATTATTTATAACTATATATAATAATTTTGAAAAAGTTGGAAACGTGAAAAATAGAAAGATTGAGCAAAACAACGTGATGGTGCAACATTCTCAACTCTATTGAAACCAGAAGAAGGCCCTTTTGAGAAATTGTTAACGT
>NC_046664.1:56309449-56311888 GCF_010883055.1 Belonocnema kinseyi
GAAACGTGAAAAATAGAAAGATTGAGCAAAACAACGTGATGGTGCAACATTCTCAACTCTATTGAAACCAGAAGAAGGCCCTTTTGAGAAATTGTTAACGTCACCTGGTTTGTTTTCATTTTCGTAATATTGTCTTCTGAATGTTTTGACAAAGTTGAGAAAAATAAGAAATTTTTTAAATATCAAATATATAGGGAATCAATATGGGAGCAATATGGATCAATATAGATCAATATGGATCAATATGGATCAATATTTTAATACATTATGCATATTTAGCATTCTCAAACGCAAATTTTCAATAGAGTTCTGTTTTCAATTTTCAGAATTTCGTTCTGATGTATTCATTACTTATGCTCCGTAAGAAATTACAATTATTTTGAAAAACTTGTTAGAATTATTTACCTAGAATGAGAATCAGTTAAAATAAGTATGAAATTAAGCCACCATAGGATTAGTTGAAAATTGACCGTTTGATTAGTTAAGATATTTCCTAATTTTGTTGTAGAAAGCAACTACAGTGAAACTCTTCTATAGCGCCAATTTTGGGGCTGACGGTGGGTGGGAACTAACCCATTATAGCCGTGCACCCCGCGCACCTCCTGTTACATCAACATGCGGTGCGGCCTCAGTTCTCGGAAGGGGTATAGAAGGGAGGGCTATTAAAGAGTTTTACTGTAATTGCTTAATGAAAATAAATAAACATACTTTAGTCTGTATATATTAGGCAAAAACTGTTATAAAAATAAAAGACGTATAAAATATTAAAGTTTAATAAGAAACCCGATGGTGTTACATTCTTAATTCTATTGAAACAATACGAAGGTCTTATCGTGAAATTGTAAACGTGACATAGCCTGCCTTAATTTTAAAGCGTTGCCTTCTAATTATTTGAACAAAGTTCAAACAAATTCCATTCAGCGTCTTCAGGCGCCAATTTTCAACAGAGTTCTGTTTTGATTAAAAAAATTTTTCGTTTTCATACTTTTTGTATAGATAATTGCAATTGTTTGGCAAACTTTGCAAAGATAATTTTAATTTCTCTCTAACTTAAAATTAGTAAAATTCAAGTAATTACGAATGAAATTTTACTGATTCAGTTAGCGAAAAGTGAGTTATCCAAGATTAGTCAAAAACGCCTAATTCGATTAGTCGAGATATTTCCTAATTCAGTAGTATAGAACAACGAATTGCTTAATACAAACAAATTAATTTACTTAGGACTGTACATAATAATTAGAAAATTTTTATAAAAATCACATACGTGAAAAATAGAAATCTTTAATAAAATAACTCGACAGTGTAACATTTTCTACTCACTTGAAACAATAATAACAAGGCCTAATTCTAAACTGTAAACATGACCTAGTCTGTTTCTATTTTTAAAATATTGCCTTCTGACTGCTCACACAGAGTTGAGAAAAATAATAATTTTTTTAAATAACAATGGTTCAATATGTTATAAATTAATTATGCATATTCAGCATCTTCACGCGCTACTTTTCAGCAGAATTCTATTTTTGATTTTCAACCTATTTTACGGCTATATATTTTTCTTGTTTTCCACAGAAAATAGCAATTACTTAAAATAGCATGAATTTATAAAAAAAAATATTTCTTAAAGGGCTGTGAATAAATAATGGCTTGTCGTACGAAAAAATGTTATGAGAGTAAAAAATTTTATCCTGTATCGAAATTTAATAAAAAATTTAAAACAAATTTAATATGCTCATCGCGGTTTAATAAATATCTACATCTTTAGTTGAAAGAAATATTTTATTTTATTACTAGAATTAAATCATTTATAATAAATATACATGAATTCCAACGAAGTAACTATTTTTTAAAATCAAACAATTGTTAATTTGGCGTAATTTTTTTTCAATTGTGTATTTCTTTAGATTAAAGTAATATGTTGTTAAATTAAATACCCATGTTTTTGATTTTAAGAAATATTTCTTTGGCATTTATGGTGAGAGTTAAATATGGCTTTTGCTCTTAAAATTTTCATGTTGCGATTGCGTAGGGTGGTCTAAAAATGCATGGCAACATTTTTTGCATGCCAGAGGGCAGTGATCCACCCATTTTATTCCAAATCCGAATAAGAAATTCCATAATTTTTAATTTTTTGCTTATTTTAACATGTGCCGGTTTTGACTTGAAGTTTCCCATTTAAAATGCATGGGGAAAAATCACTTTTTTGAGCTTTCAGAATAATTTTTTAGGGTTTGAAAAAATGTGACGCAAAAGTATGGAGGTCTGTAGAGAATCATCCAACTAAGAATTTCATCTATCAGACATATGGGTTTGACACCCCTAACACACCCCCCCGAATACCTGAAAACTACTCTTAAAACCAAAAAAGTCCATTCTTCATGAAATCAACCTTTTGAACACTGTCTTCTCGTATTTTTTTACTTAAAATTATTATCATTAGTC
>NC_046664.1:56311988-56313208 GCF_010883055.1 Belonocnema kinseyi
TGAAAACTACTCTTAAAACCAAAAAAGTCCATTCTTCATGAAATCAACCTTTTGAACACTGTCTTCTCGTATTTTTTTACTTAAAATTATTATCATTAGTCTCTTTTGGTTGGTTGACATTTTCTTTTCAAGTGAAAATCTATCTATATTGTTGAAAATTCAACTGTTTTATCGAAAATACCTGTTTTTGGCTTCGATTCAGTTTTTAATATTTCTTGAAAATTTGTCTTTTCTGGTTTTTTTTCTGGATTTACAGTTTATATTTCTCTAATTTTGCACATTTGGAATTGAAATTTCTTGACGTTCAATATATATATGTGTGTGTGTGTGTGTGTGTGTGTGTTTATGTGTTTTCGGAGAACCTTAAACAAGATGATTTTAACGACTCTCGGATATGACGTAGTTGTAAATCGACCCTTATATTCTCTTGTGTTTTCTGTAACAGTTTCGTGGTAAATCTAAAAGAGGCCGGTCATATATATACTCGGTTGGGGAAAAAGCCAAATAGAAAATTTTAAATTTGGTATAAATGCACTTTCTTAAAGTTCTGCTTCGATATGCAGTTACTAGAAAATCCGGAAATGTACTTAAAGATAAGTAATTAATAGCAATTCATTATAATTTTACAATAAAAAAAAGAAAAAAAGAAATTTTAAACCTACAAACTAAAAATAACGCCGACATTTTGAACCGGGGGAGGTAATCGCTTTTTATTGTAAATTCAAAGATCTAGGCCTAAAATAAACACACAAAAAAAGATATATATATGTGTGTTTGTGTGTGTGTGTATGTGTATTCTCATTCTTTTTAGTTGAGACGCCTACAATGAAATTTGTTGTTAATGGTTCTTTTTTTGTCAAAAAATATCACAACGCTGCTAAAGGTTGGTGACCTTCTCAGCATGAAAACAAAAACAAACCCAAGACGACTCGCTCGGTTCTAGTTCTACCTCCCCCCTCTCCCAACCCTCCCTTATTAACTAAAGTTTTTGGTGCGACTGACGTTAGAACTACAATCTCCACCATATGACGATTTGATACTTAACTTTGACATGATCTCGACTCAGAAAATAAACTTGTTGCATAAAGGTGTTTGTTGGGCGTATAATCTGAACAATGAATAATAGAAACTTCAAAATAGCCTCGGAAAGGACTGGAACTTTTAATGACAAAAGGCATGCACACGGAAAATCTAAAGGTCATGTTTCAGGCGACGAATGG
>NC_046664.1:56313308-56314365 GCF_010883055.1 Belonocnema kinseyi
ACGTTAACAATTTCTCAAAAGGGCCTTCTTCTGGTTTCAATAGAGTTGAGAATGTTGCACCATCACGTTGTTTTGCTCAATCTTTCTATTTTTCACGTTTCCCATGTTTCCAACTTTTTCAAAATTATTATATATAGTTCTAAATAATTTTCTTTTTACCAAGTAATTAGCTTTTCACTATGGAATTAGGAAATAATTCACCTAAAATAATACAATACTATTTAAAAAATTATTCTTGTTGAGGTTGACTTATTGTATTATTTGTTCATAAGTTCTTAATTATAATTTTAGCACTTATCCAAAAAAATATATATTTATAGCATAAATAAAATTTTTAAACAACTATGTTCGTTAACTTGCGTCATTTATTACTTTTCTAAATAACAAGTTTAAAGTTTCAGAAAAAATTGCAACCACCTAGCAATAATAAAGGAGATAGTTATAAACAATAATTTGTTAAATAATAAGCTTTTCGAAATTAAATTAATAATTAAAATAGTTAAAATAAACAAATATTTTTAAATTCTAGAAGAAACCGTAACTTTTTACCATTATTCGAATTAAATATTATTAGTAACAATTATAAAAAACTATTTGGAAACTAAATTTTGTTCACTTTATTCGATTATTTATATAGTTTTTTTATATATTATTTTTTATATATTTTTTGTATATTTATATAGTAGTTGAAAATTGCAGATGAAACCATAACTTTCTATTATTATTATTCGAATTAAATATTATTATTAATTATAAAAAATTATTTGAAAAATCAATTTTTTAAGTTTTAACTAATTATTTATATCATTTTAAGTCTCAATTATAAAAAAAATTAAATTGTTTGAAAAAACTGCAATTTTCTTGCCTAATTCTAGGAGAATCCCAGACGGAAAAATTATATATAGTTTATCTATAGTGTTATGTTTTATACATAATATGCATTTCTTTTATAAAAAAAATTTATAAAATAAATCAATGTTATATACAGTACTTCACACTATTTATTAACTATAAATAATTTTTCCGCCTGGGATATTATTAAAATTTTTAATGAATT
>NC_046664.1:56314465-56315593 GCF_010883055.1 Belonocnema kinseyi
AAATTTATAAAATAAATCAATGTTATATACAGTACTTCACACTATTTATTAACTATAAATAATTTTTCCGCCTGGGATATTATTAAAATTTTTAATGAATTGTTTAAATAATTATTTTAATTAATATTAATCAAGTATTTACTCAATCATATTGAAATTCCGACAAAAACTGATAATTTTCTGAAACATTTGCGACTTTCTGACTATATTTTAAGTAAAAAGTGCTAAAAATTATAATAAATTCTTTAAAAAATATATATAAACACCCAATTATAAATATAAAATGAAAGTTCAGGTATTAGAAACCATTTCAATTTAAAAAAAGCACAACAAAACTCATAACTAGTATAAAAAATTCATAAAACCAAATTTTTCATTTATTGGTTGTTTTGGGACTCTATAAAACAGACACATGAGGGTGATATTTAAGACGTTGAGTTACAACTCGATTCACTTTATATTAAAGACTATGAATGAAGTTGAAGAAAAAAATGTCTTTTTTACATTCTCATATTTTTCTGATTGAGAAAGTCTTAGAATTTTCAAAAATTTGACACCACAGCGCACTTTTTTAGGTTCCAAAAGAAAGGACGAGTTCCTTAACAAGCCATTTTTGACGAAGTAACGTACGAAGCACAAAAATTGACATTTACCGAATTTTTTCATAGTCAAACTATAGAAGCCGATTTGGAAGCATCAAGGAACTACCAAAGTCTCCATAATAAAGAGTGTCTAAAAGTGATAAATATCCCAGATTGATATTCTTGTACAGAAACTGCTTTTCTCAGCTATTTGAGTATCAGGATGTTATTTCATGTGTGAACAATAATGAAATAATGTGTGAAAAAAACATTTCGAGAAAAATACGAGACGACTTAAATAAATTTTATAGTAGGGGAGAGTGGGGTGTGGTGCCGCGCTTTTACTTGAATGTCCTATAAATTATTATTTAAATTTGACTTTGACGTATGTATTTTTAAAGTGAAGCTTAAATTATCAGGGAACATATGTTATTATCTCAAACCTTGTTTTAATTACGTTAGTATTTGGTATTTAATTAATTGATGGATGTTGCATTTCAGCCAACGTACCCTATATACTGGGACCTGGTGGCCATCATATTACTGC
>NC_046664.1:56315693-56336517 GCF_010883055.1 Belonocnema kinseyi
GTTTTAATTACGTTAGTATTTGGTATTTAATTAATTGATGGATGTTGCATTTCAGCCAACGTACCCTATATACTGGGACCTGGTGGCCATCATATTACTGCAGCTTATGTACGTAATATGAACATCGTAAAATAAAAATGATGTAATATAATAATTGTGACAAGTGTAATGTAACGAAGAAAAATTAGTGCAGAAATTTACAACACTAATTTAATGTTTTCTTATTAATGAAAGCGAAGCATGTAGAAAAGGCAGTTATAACCTTTTTAACTTCCTGTTGCAACACATAAGGCGCGCCGCGGTGTGACGTCATGCCCCACATGTGACGGCGCAATATTTAATTAATTTTAATTTATTAAAAACGTTTGTAGAAACAAATCATGATACCAAAAGTTTTAAAAAACACGTTCACCTACTGAAACGTAACTTTTTCTTGCTTCCAGTATATCAAAACATGCTGTAAGGTGAAGACCCTCGTAAGGGACATGCGACCAGTGAGTGACACCCTGGATTAATTTCTTTATTTTTGAAATTTTTTAGTTGAAAAAGTATAAATTAGTAAAAGAAGGTTTAGTAAAAATCAGCATGCTTCAATATTAAATTGCATATCAATATGTTCGGGAAACAATTTTCAAAGTAGTTTAATACAGGTGTCACTAACGCTTTCACTCGTATGAAGCACATAAAGCATCAATAATTAATAATAAGCAATGCAGACATTGCCGTCATCATGCTTTTAGTATTAAAAATAATTATTTTTCTTATTATTACAAAAAAAATTGTGATTGATGCCTCTCGAACAGTGAAAAGCTAATTCTCAAACTATTGAAAGATAATAGTGTCACTAACTGGGGTCTTCACCTTAAGTGCTTAAAATTAGCCAAAGACTTTTTAATCAATCTCAATTGCTGCACAACTAAAATGGTTTTGAAAATTAATTCATCGTGATTGTCTAAAATCTTCGGAAAGGACACTTTTTAATAATAATTGAGACACTTATGATGCCAAAATTTTTAAAGCGTCAATTTAAAATGTTTTTATTTTTGGTAGGTTTTAAAACTATATGTTTAAAACAGGGTTTTCTTAGACGTTAGAAGTGCGTTATCTCCTACGGATTAATAAATAGAAAGCTGTACAAATTAATTTGAAAATATAAATAGTTTGTTAAAGAATATATTTGCTAACGCGCACGGCTAAGACGATTTTAACTTAATTATACTTCTCAGGACTCTCCTATGCTAATTTTTCATGATAGTGAATTTCAATAATATTTCTTTGCTTTAGTTGGATAAAAAGGTTTAAGACAATGGTTTACAATGTTTTTATCCAAATTTAGATGAAGATACATCTGGAATATACTGTGAAATAGATCTGTTTTTAATCAAGAACATTTTTTCCCCCAACTTAATCTAACGTAGATATCTATTATTGTATAATTTTTATCTTGTGTTTACGGTTCTTCTTACGGTACTTTCAGTACTAAAATTATTTGTTCTAAAATCAATTGTTTTCGGGAAAACTAGAAAAACCAGGGTTTTATGTCATTCCTTGACTTTTGTTTTTAATAAAAATGAGACGGATACCTTTAGATTTAGTGTGTTTTTTTATTCAATAAATAATCTGCAAATTATCGCAGCCAATTAAAAATTTCTTTAACAACGAATGTCCAAAACTGACATGCTGATGATTTGCGAAATTAATATTCTATAGAAGTCGTTTTTTTTGCGTAAAAATTTTAAGTAGATGCACATTTGTTTGTACTTTCTAACGAGGAATTAAAATTTCATTCTTTATATATGATGAGTTTATTGACACGATTGAATATATGTTACCGTTTAGACCCGAAGTCAGTTAAAGCTGGTTTTAACTAATTAAAACGTGAAATCACTACAATCATTTCTCAAAACAAGTTTTAACTAGTCAGAACGTGAAATAACCAAGTCATTTTGTAAAAACTGCAAGATTGACCAATCACTCTTCTGTGACCATTCGCTAAAACTTTTGATATGCAGAATCACTGCAGGTAAACCTAGTTCTTACTAGTTAAAACACGAGATAAGATGGATTTAAAAAATTTTTTCGGATATTTACAAAATGATTTGGTTACTTGACGTTTGGCTAGTTGAAACTAGTTTTTAATTTAACTAGTTAAAAATAGTTTTAACTGATCTCGGGTATAAATGCTAACATGTAAATCATTCATGAAATATTTATTCATTAATATCTGCAGAATATTCCAAACATATTTAAAATTCAGGTTTTGGAATATCTTAAGGTTTAGCTAAGATCGAATATCTGCTATCAGGGATTTCATTCTACAATTGCTCGATAGACTTGTTTAATTTCTTTAATTGCTACATAAATAAGACCAGAGGCTTCTGTATATTCTGATGTGTTGGCTACATACGGCGTCTTAATATCATTGAGAATACAATCTGTCAGACTTTCGCAGATATAATGAATACCAGTTGACATTTCTATATAAACAGAATACTGATGAAAAAGACGTTCTTGTTTCATCAGAATGGATACATCATCATAGATTATCGTGAGTCGCTTGAGTGGTCCATATAATGTAGCGCCATCCATTTTTATCTCAACATATAGATTTGACGTCGTGACAGAAGGCAGTAAGCCATGCATCATTTCAGGTTTCGTCCCAGGCATCTTTCCAGACTTTTTTTTCAGGTGTAAATCCAGCTACGTCTAATTTTGTAAAAAAGTAGTGACATTTAAGAAGTTTTTTTACGCTAATAGGTTCAGCAGTTGAAGGGTCATGAGGGTCTGAGTGCCAAATTTCGCAAAGGTGTTATATTGGCTAGACTAATGGACTTGACCACCTTCTCTCTACACTTCGATTTTGAAGTGGGTGGAAATCTATCTTTGGTATTTTTTTAAAAAGACCAAAATCCTGTTCATTCAAATGCAAAAATACTTTGAAGGAAGTAAGGAACTGTTGTATAAATGGCCACTGATCAATATGAAGGTAGGTGAAAGTACAGAGTTAGGTAGCATGAGAAATAGCAAGGGTCAAATGCTGTATGATACAGACCCTAACTTAAAAGGCATAGCTACTAAAATCACAAATATTTCTCCTAACTGAATTTTATGTTGAAATCCTAAGGATTCTGTAAGATTCGAGTAAATTCTAGTGAGTTGAAATGTCGAGTCAAATGATTCGTTTTAAATAAACGCAAACTGTCAAATAGTCAACTGCACAGAAAAAGGTGGTTTCTGTATTTTGCGACCGGTAAGTACTGGAAGTTGAAGCTTTTTTTTTAGACTCATTTTATATTAAAAAAAAAAGAAAAAAAGAAAATGACCGAGATTTTTTAAATTTTTTTTATTACACCATTAAGCCATTTCCCTTTCGGGGTAGGCGTGACTCACTCGGCAGGGGAAAGGAGTAGTGTGTGGAATGGATAGAGATTTTTCAGATTGATCCAGAATTCTCGTGCTATTTAAATAAATAACACGTTCGTTCCGCAACACTGCTCCGACCCAGGTTGCCGATCAATCTCTCTAGCAATCACCCCAAGCCAGAGATTTAATTCTGAAAATATAAATATTTGACTATGAGCGAATATAATGTTCTGTAAAACAATTTTATTTAAGTAATGTACTTGCTCGACACAGCGAAAAAATGCATTTAAACAATAAGAAGGCAAAATTAAGTTTTGGAAACTTGACTTAATCGTCCAAGGCTTTAGGATAAGCCACAAGTTTACCACAATGGTGTAAAGCGTTCATTAAAAAGTTTTAAGGCAATCCTTCAAATAATGAAAAGAGTCTTGGAAACGATATCTTTTTAATTAAAAAGCAAGAATTGTCAACAGAGCTTCTTGCAAGTATTATGATAAATGAATAGCATAAAGAAATCTGCCGGCCAAAAAAGTTTTATAGCTGAATTCAGAATATTGGAAGTTTAAATATAGTGCTAATGAGATAAGATTAATTTTGTCAGAAATTGGAAATTTATAATTGACCTAATAGACTACTTTCGAAAATCAAAAGATTATGAGGTCTTCTTTGGAATTAAAATAAGTGGTATTATTAGCGGAACTAGTTTTTTTTTACTTTTGCAATGTTTTGGAATTTGGATTAAACTTATTTTATTTCTTTGCATTTCTTACGAACCACAAATTTGTATTTAAACTTTCGATTATTTGTGACATCTTAAACTCATTATTTCAAAATGATAATGATATTCAAAGATATGAAAATCCTTGACTCGAGGTTACGTTTGGCTCTTTAAAAACAAAACTGACTGCTACAAATCTTTCTCCGCGTACTCAATTATTCATGATATATCTCATACGCATCATAAAATAAACATGTTTACAGATTCATAAAGATGTCTATGGTATTCAGATAAGAAAAAATTTAAAGTAAAAAAATAGTGTATTTACACGAATAATAATTTTGTCGAACGTATGTTGCTAACGAGTTAGACCAAGGAGCTTATCAATCAATTTAAAACTAATATTATTTATTTCAGGTTATCATTTGATCTTAAACCAAAAAAGGAATGCGATTTTGTTATTGATGGTTTCGATCATTTGATCTTAAACCAAAAAAGGAATGCGATTTTGTTATTGATGGTTTCGATTTTTTTAAATATTTGAATGTTTATCCTTGATGTCTCCATTTCAAATTGCACGATGTTTATCTGCAGGAGAGTGAAATTCGTTAAGATTCGAAGCTCTGAAATAAAAATCCTTGAATTTTTAATAGCTTGTAACTTTAAAGAAACCAAAATTTTAATTGAGTCTTCTTTCTAAGTTTACTCATTTTATAAATAAGTGGTAAAACATTTAGTTTTAAATTTATATGTTTCGGATTCTATAGAGTTGGGACTCAATTTGTGTAAGTTTAGATTTCAATATCTAAAACAACCAAATTTTGAGATTTGCAAAATTTATTTAAAATTCAATGGCCTTGAAAATGTTTTCTCAAGTTAGGAGAAAATGGTGAACTTATCAAAAAAATTTTCTCTAAAATTTGTCTCATGCCGCACTGCTTCAGAAGCTTAGTAAAGAAGTTGAAAATATCTGTAAAATGTTTACTGAATTTCTGACCCCATTCGGGAACTGCTTTCAAACTCATATATTTTTTCCATAATATTAAATTTAATTACCCGTTTCTTTAATCTAACATCATTCTTCAAACCTAAAATAATTTCAAAACGAAGAAAAGAATTTTATATTTAAAAAATGTCCATACAAAAAAACATACATTTCTATTAACCTACGAAATTACTTTGAAGTAGAAGAAATTTCGTTGAGTCAAAGAAACTTTTTTATTGACTGAGTACCCATAGGTATTTTTATTTGCATCAAAGACATTTTCTTCAAATTAATAAAATTTCTAAAAGTGTCATCTGGAAATAGTTTCTATTTGGTAAGCTTCCAATTATTTAAAAATTATATGTTATCTTCTACCCAAAATTAACAAATTATAAAAGTTTTAATTTTTAGTATAACCTTGAATAGATTGAACTCAAAATCAGTAAAATTCTTATTTCACATGTATAATTTTAGATTTGAATACTTGAAATAATTTTAGTTTTTAAATTGCGGTCGCAGTAGAAAATCTCGCGTTTATCCTGAAATTTTTATAATTTATGACTATTTTTGTGATATAAACATATACGTATTAATGTTATTATAAGTTTATTTATGTTTTATCGTTTAAAATTTATCAAGATTTCTAAAATTTTATTTATTCTACAATCAAGAAAATACGATTGTCTCGAAAATTTATGAATTTACAAATCAAACTGACTACCTTTAGGTTGAACTGTTTGATAACACATATGCAATATTTGTTATAAATATTAATAATTATTATATTATATTATACTAACTTCTGAAGTAAAGGATACCCACGAATGTGAGACAAAGCATGCCAGTTATAACCTTCATTTTTTCAAAATAGTCAATCTAATACAAAACAGTAAACTGAATTTTTTATAACTTTGTCTAAAGAGTGCTATATATATCACATTTTATTGCTGCTATCTCAAAAGAAGTTGAACTCATTATTCAAATAAATTAAGTGGAGAGGGAAAGATTATTTATCTCATATCTAAAATTTTTTCATATTTGCGCCAAAAAAATGTTGACACTTACTGAATCCATTATTATGCAATTAGACACAATGCTGCAAACGTCCAGAAAAATATTAAATTATTGTTTAAGATTTTCTGAAGTAATGAATTTCATATGTAATATATACAAAATATTCATTATATAAAATTATTATATAATTAACTTTCAGTATTAAAAATGAGAAATTTGTTAATATATTTATAAATGAACTATTAGAAGAGGGCTATTCTGATGATTGCTTTCTTTCACTTCCTTTACTTCTTTTCATACAATTTTATATTTACACTATATGAAGAGTGTTTCTATAAGATATTCATTAACATATATAATTATTTTCTCGACATAGTACTGGTATTTGGGTATTTACTTTACATAATATTTAAATCTGACGTATCGTTTTTACTAGAACGGTATTTATTTAATAAACAAATATGTATCAATAGAATTTAACAAAAATCGGTACATTCCTGCATCATTTTTTTTCATATTAAATTGATAATTTATATCCAGAATGTCCCTTTATTAAATAAATAAACTACAAACAGTTGAAACCGATCCCGCGAGGAAAAATGCCCGGGCAGTCTGATTACAGATCTGACCCAGGTCTGCATTTATCTAGACTGTCTAGTCTGGAAGAACTGATGTGGCTCAGGTCTGATGCTAGTCTGGCTTAGGTTTGACTTTATCTAGGCCGTATAGTCTGGAAGGTCTTTTCTGGCCCAGGTTTGGCACTGTTCAGCTAGCCATGAATGAAAAAAATCAAAAGTTCCATTAGCATTATACATTTATTTTGACGTATTTTGAAAAAGGTACAGGGTGTCTAAATGCTCGGCCCTCGGCGTGCAGACATCTTGCAAGTTGACCTCACAACTTGAAGTATTCTGACAGTGCTTTGCTCTGAACTCTTGGAAACAGTGATAATTTTTCACGATCAAGTGTCATAAACTGTCAAGAGTTTCTTATTATTTTCCTAATAATATATTAATCCAGCCAAAAGTCAGCTGTAAAAGCGAAGGCTGAAAATGTACCAAATCTTTATTAAGTTATTAAATAAATTGAAAGTATAAACTTACTTTTTATCTATTATAAAAGAATTAGTATAAGAAACGATAATTAAATTTATTGATTTTACCGATGGCAGTATATGTTTGACGCATACTTTGAATTTTAACCGATTATATTAAACATGTATATTATATATTTTTCCAAAAAATCATGTTTTGCTTTTTAAGCGTATCCTCAAAGCGTATCCTCCAAACATGGACGATATGATTCTCAACGATCAAACATTAATCGATCAGCCATTAAATTGTGGCTAACGAGCCAATAACTCTTAGGTGACCAGCCTATAACTAGCGGCTGACCAGCTTATAACTATCGGATGACCAGCCCCTGACTAGCGGCTGGCCAGACGGTATGGCCTGGGGCTAGCCAGAAAAACGTTACACTCTTGACCAGGCCAGGTCAGACGATCTGGTCAGCGCCAGGGCTGGAAACCTGGTGGTCTGGTCTGGGCCAGGCCAGTGCCAGAACATTTTTCCACACGGGAGCCTGCGGGTCAAATTGAAAACCGTTGTATCGAACAGCCTCTGACAACGTTTCTTTATCTCCGCCCCTTTTGATTCCATTTTTGAATGCATTTTCAAGAAAAATCTGAAAAAAATGATAAATATTATATTTTTTATACTTACTAATAAGTAATAATTCTCTTTTCATAGAGTATTAAAGTGATCCCGTGCAGAAATTCCAATTTGGATCTGATCGGGGCCAGATCGGGCAGAGTTTGGTCCAAATCAGGCTATCTAGATGGGGCCAGACTCGAAATGAAGCGCAAGGCCCGGTCGGGGCCCAAGCGCTGCGCCCAGAGATACCCATGCCTGGCCCCGATCGGGCCCATATTAATTTATTTTTCTTATTCTTAATTAAAAGGGATTCTTAAATGAAATAATATTAAAATCGAATATATCATCTCCTTTACTGAAATTTGAGAATATAAATATCAGCTTATCTAACAGATCGCGGTATGAAAAAATTGGAGTATGTCAGACACTTTTTTTTTTAATCAAACGGAAAAAGTCAAACGACGCAATATGACAGTCAGCATTTGTGTATGATAAACCATTTAAGTACTTTGCAATATATTTTTGGTTTTAATTTCTAAATTGAAGTTGCTTTCAATTTCTATATTGAACTTAATTGTGGAAAGTTATTTTGATATAAGTGGATTATAATATCGCACTGGCTCTTTAAGTTATTTTTACAAAAGAAAATATAAAATAACCTCATTTTGAGGTCAGGTTTCATCTTAACATTCTTAATAAATTTACTTATTATAGTGTTCAACACGTAATTCAGGAATATTTTGACGTATACTATACCTACGCACTCGTCTTGTGCTCACGTTTGTCATTTTTTCCTACTTATTTTGTCACTTTTACAAATAATAATTGAAATATTTTTGACGCTTAACACTTTACATTGAAACTTGGGTGATTTGGAGTCAACCCACTGTAGTCCCCGAAATTAATGGAGCGCCATCTACTCGCAAGCTTGGCTGATATGCCGGGGTCTAGAGGGGGCCAAATTTAATAACCACAAAATTGGGTGCCCGATCTGGCCCAAATAAAAAATAAGACAAACCTTTGGCAATTTATGCACGGGATATGTTTAAATTGAGCGGGTTCGGAACTACTTCAGCTTAAAAAATAGTAAAATAGTAACCATACTTCTTTAAGAAAAGTAACACAGAAGTAAGAATAATGTGGCAAAAAAGTATATAAAAAGAAAGATTTTTCATGAAAAAAAGACAAAGTATCAAAGTATAATAACCTAACAAAATTGTAATTTAATATAAAATGCATTAGATCATTAAAAAAAAATTAAACCAACCAACATTAAACCATAAATGATGTATTTTTAAACAAAATAAAAAATGTTTGAGCAAAAATGTACACTGCTTTTGATTTCCGAAGCATGTATTTTGGATGAAGGAATTGTATCTATATTCATTTTAAACTAGCCTGTTCTCTTTTTTCAACCAAAAGGGTTATTTAATTAGAAGAAATGTTAAGGTCAAGTAAAAAATTATATTTCTTTAATTTAAATACATTTTTTATTTGAAGCATTAAAATATTTCTTCAATTTAAAGAAATTTTCCTTTTAAATTAACGAAATCTTTATTTAAATTGAATTTAAAAAATTGACGACAATTTTCTTTCAATCAAACAACTGTTTTTTGACCTTATATCAATACTAGAATTTCTTTGAACTGAAGAAAGTTTCTTTGATTCAACAAAACTTTTTTCTGGGTGTATATATGGTTTGTCGTCGAACATTTTTCGGACATTATAATATCCTATACGTGGGATATCTCGAAGATCCCTTAATTCATCTGCTATTCCACGTAGGTTATTTTGATGTCCCACGTGGAAAGATTCTCCGAAAAGTGCTCCACGGAAATTCTACGGAAATTTCAGCTGGAAACTTTATGGAAATTCCCCAGGTCGACTCCGGTAGGTCCCGACCGTCGTCCCAACATATTTAGTTTGCACCAGGTATAAAAAATACATATTCCTCGAGAGAGTGGAATAATAAATGTACCTTTGAGAAGACCAACCAAATTTTTTCATGATTCGTTAGTATACAATTACCTCTACGTGCACCAGGTGTAAAAAATACATTTCCCTCGAGAAAGTTGAGTTTTAAATGAACCTTGGAGCAAACAACCAATTTTTGTCGTGACTTGTCATTAGACAATAACCTCCAAGTGCATCAGATGTAAAAAATACATCTCCCTCGGAGAAGTTGATTTCTAAATGAACCTTGGAGGCAACCAACCAGATTTTTTCACGATATGTCACTTTACAATAACCTCCATGTGCACTAGGTGTAAAAAATATATCTGTCTTGAGGAAGTTGAATTCTAAGTGAACCTTGGAGGCAAACAACCAAATTTTTTCATGATACTTCACTTTACAATAACCTCCAAGTGCAT
This sequence comes from Belonocnema kinseyi, assembly GCF_010883055.1. Classification (NCBI taxonomy): domain Eukaryota; kingdom Metazoa; phylum Arthropoda; class Insecta; order Hymenoptera; family Cynipidae; genus Belonocnema; species Belonocnema kinseyi. Next base: position 56,325,798 of record NC_046664.1, read on the forward strand.
CAGATGTAAAAAATACATCTCCCTCGGGGAAGTTTAGTTCTAAATGTAACAATATTTTCATGACTCGTCATTATACAATGACAATTTGTTCGTTGCCTCCAAGGTTCAATTAGAATTCAAATTTCTCGAGTGAGATGTATTTTATACAGATGGTGTACTTATAGGTTATTGCCAAATGACGAGTCATGCCAAAAATTGGTTGTTTGCCTCCAAGGTTCATTTGAAACTCAACTTTCTCAAGGGAGATGTATTTTTTACAGCTGGTGCACTTGAAGGTTATTGTCTAATGACGAGTCATGATAAAAGTTGGTTGATTGTTTCCAAAGTGCATTAAGAACTCAGCTTCCTCGTGGGAGATGTATTTTGAATACCTGATGCACTTGGAGGTTATTGCCAAATGACAAGTCATGAAAAAAACTAGTTGGTTGCCTCCAAGGTTCATTTGAAACTCAACTTTCTCGAGGGAGATGTATTTTTTACACCTGGTGCACTTGAAGTTTATTGTCTAATGACGAGTCATGATAGAAGTTGGCTGATTGCCTGCAAAGTGTATTAAGAACTCAGCTGCCTCTTGGGAGATGTATTTGGAACACCTGATGCACTTGGAGGTTATTGCCAAATGACAAGTCATGACAAAAATTGGTTGTTTGCCTCCAAGGTTCATTTGAAACTCAACTTTCTCGAGGGAGATGTATTTTTTACACCTGATGCACTTGGAGGTGATTGTCTAATGACGAGTCATAAAAAAACTAGTTGGTTGCCTTTAAGGTTCATTTAGAACTCAACTTCCTCGAGGAAGAAATATTTTTAGTACTCGGTGCAAACTAAATTTTTTGGGACGACGGTTGTGACCTACCAAAGTCGACCTGGGGTAGCGTTACTGATAGGAAAATTTTATAGGAACTTCTAGAGTCTATTACACTTTACAGGCTGTGAATTGCAGACGTAAAGTTAGTAGAATTTCCGTGGAGCACTTTCCGGGGAATCTTTCCACGTGGGGTCTGAAAAGCATCGCAAGAATATCGGGATTTTCATAGTATTATATATTTCATGGTATCTGCATTTTAAAATGATCATTTCAGACGTATAAATATGAGATTATGTTCGGATGAAAAGAATTTTTGCGAATTATATTCTCATACTGAAAATGGTAAAAACACAAGCTCATTAGAATACCTACCCTTTCAATTGGTATTAAATCTATAATCCAAGTACTAATGATAATTAATCTCTCTTTAGCCGTAACTGCCAGTACTGTATATTGAAAAAATACTCACGTTATTCTCGGACGAGAGAAATACGAGGATATCTCGAGGATTGTCAGATTTCTCGAGGATTTTCTCGTTTTCCTCGTCTGAAAATAACCCGAGGATTTCCTTAAGGATTTTTTCAAAAGGCCACTTACCGTTTTGTTCATAACAATCAGAGGTAAAGATAATGTGTTGAAATTCCCGCTTGTTCAGCCTTGGTCGCTACGAGTTTAGTCAAGTTCGTCTACTCCAGATACATTTTGTGTCACGCGACCAATACTTCTAGCATGCATTATTCAAAATGTGGAAAGAAAATTGACCCTAAAATTAAACAAAAATGACTACAATTCTTTTTTATGGTTATACTGAACTGAAGTTCGCATTATATTACTTCTTCTGTTTCTCCACATACATATACATTTATTATAAATATGAAAATAATGTAAATGTTGATCTTGTATCGTGGAAATTTATACAAGTTCTTTTTTCAGTCACATGCACTTATTTTCAGTTATACGTCAATTAATTTCACTTTCCGCGCCCAGATACCTTAAATTATAGTCAGAAGTAAATTATTTTAATTCAATTTACCAAAAACTTAAATTTCAGTTATTTCGAAGTCTGCAGCTAAAAAGTCAATGACTTAGAATTGTATTTCAGCTTTATTTGGAAAGTGATTATGATTATAATGTACAGTTTGACTTTTGAGACCAACTGAAATATAATCATGTCCAATTTCCTTTGCTATATAAACATGGTAGTGGTCAACAGGAGACTGATGTTTTGACAAGAAGGACATATTATCATAGATTATTGGAAGTAGATGTAGTTGACCTTAAAAATAGAGAAATCCGACATTTCCATCTCGAAATTTAGCAGCGGAGGTTCGGTAGACAACATTCTAACTACACCTAATTTTTCAGAAAAAAATTTTCATATTTATTGGGAATTTGCAGTTTTAAAATAGAGTAGTTTGGAAATAGAGTTTGAACATCGAGAAACCACTTTTCGAGAAAAACGTATCTAAATATTCAAAGTTTATTTTTGAAACCAACACAGACTTTAAAAAAAAGTGGTTTAACAAAATTGCACAAGAAGGCTTTAAAATAATTATTTTCTTTTAAAAGCTGTTAAAAAAAAGTATTCTAGAAAATCAATGTGTGAAAAATAATTGCACAAAAAGAGTTAAAATAAGAGAAATATGATTTAAAATAACATTTTGAAAGGACTCATTGAAGACAGATATATGACAATTGAAGAAAGGGCAAAAAAGAAGGAGACATCCAAACCACCTTTGTTTACTTCTTTTATTACTTATCCGTCTTTTTTATACTACCAGGATCCAAAATATTTCGAGACAGAATTGAATTTGAAGTTAATTACATATTAGGGCGTTATTAACACCATTTACTATATTTCTAAAAATTGAAAGGTATCTAAAAAAAAATTTAACTTCAATTAACATCTCAATAAAACCTCATTAAAAGTTTATTTGACTGTCAATCGGTTTGAAACATCCGAAGAAATCAAAATCAAGAAAGCCTCAATTTCAATCTAAGATAAAAGTTTATATTTTTGTTGTTAAATCGAAAAAAGATATAATTTCTTCTTTCTAAAAATATTCTTTATCACATTTAAGAAAACAAGAAAATGTTTTCCCCTCAATATATTCACTGATTTTAAAACACGACTTTTCGGTTCGAGGATAGAACTTATGCTGAGAGAGAGATAAGTGTCTATTCCCTAAATTCGAAAAAAAGCAAAGATCCATAGAAAAGAGAGCGTAAGAGTGTGTGTTAAGGTAACACCCAAAAGACTGTATTCAAAATATTTTAAAAAATTTATAAGATTAATTTTCGACAATTTAAAATTGGCAAGTGCAATAAGCGCACGTGTTATAATTTTTCTTGGAACATTAAATATACCCATTTTCGTTTATATGCATGACATGTGTATGATGGCAATAGATTTATCATCGATTTTTCATCTTAAGAATATGAGAACATTTTGGCACATCTTCAGAATTTACCCATTAAAGCTATTATTTTTAACTGAATGAAACGTTTATTTTGCATTTTTGTTTCCATGCAACCAAAAATAATTCCGAAACGAAAAAATGAGAAATAAGAGAAAATTGTTATTGAGAAAAATAATTTTTTTTCTCTTTTTTTTAAATCTCTTTTTTTTTAAATCTGTTTTCTGAATATTACTTGGAAATAGTGTCTAGTTGTAATACAATATTTAACAGAAAGAAAATTAAATAAAAATATTTCTTTAACTATTAAATTGAACATTATTATATTTAACTCAGTGGACAAATTTTGAAAGTTTTAATTTTGAGTTTAGCTTTGAATTGATAATCTTCCTTTGAATAAAGTTCGAAGTGACAGTGCTTTGCTCCGAACTCTTGGAAACAGTGATAATTTTTCTCGATCAAGTGTCATAAACTGTCAAAAGTTGAATCTTGAATTATAAAAATGTTTATATTCGAAAATTAGAATCACTAATTGGGATGATCACACAAATATTAATTATTAATAATTAATTTAATAAGTAAATATAATTATATGATATCATATTTAATATAATTTAGTTAATTATATTCATATAATTATATTATATAATTATTGATTAATAAATTAATGATTCATTAATTCAGGATTCCAATTTAGTATTCGCCTTTCTTAACTGCTTATGTAAAACTGGCCTTATCTCTGATGTATTCGTTAGCCTATGTCTATCCTTCTCTAACTACAGCAGTTTGTTTCAGTTTTTGAAAATGTAGTTATAATTACAATATTGAAGCCTCTTAAAAAATTTGTTTTTTGAGGTTTTCATTTTAATGTTTGTTTAAATTATTTCTAACGTTTATTCTCTTTTATTACGTAAAATTTATTCGAAATAAAATAATTACCAATTTTTGGTTCACTCAAAAATGATTGTTATTAAGGAATAGCGATAAATTAAAACTTTTTTAAATACCTTAATACTGTAAATAACAAATTTGTAAAACTCTATTAACTATAATTTCTGAAATCTTATATAAGCTTATAACTTTTAATTACATTTAACTTAGGTTATATTTACATTTGAAGAAGACCTGCATTGAAAGGTCATATTGTACGCTGGTTAAATTCACAAATAAATAATTGATTTCTTGACATCTGAATCCATTTCTTTCTATTGGACCAAATGGCTACAGTAATTAATTGTATTTAAAGAATAACTTCGTTATTTATACGACGGTCGAAGGAAATTCACACTTTGCTGATACTCCAATCCACTGAATATATATATAATTTTACATTCACAGTATATGTGAAGAATACCTTAATAAAATATTTAATATTACATATACAGTTATCTTCTGTATAGAGAATTGGTTTTTGGTTTGTTTCTATAAAGAATATTTAAATCCGAGTGTTTTGTTATTGCTGGATAAGATACATATTTTCTTATTAATTGTATTAAGTTCGCTCAATAAAATTGATAAGAAAATCTGTATCAATATAAAGAAACAAAAGTCTGTACATTGTGAGATCATTTTGTTGAATATCAAACGAATACATTGAAATTTATTGCGTATTCTTGATAAATAAACTTCAAACTATTAAAGCCTATTCAATTTAAAGGCATCATAGACTAAACAATATATCTTTGACTTGATCTTAAGAGGAATGTCATACTTTTGAACAAAAGCAAGTTTCATAAGAAAAATACTTCGTTATTTTTAAATAATGCGTTTATTTATACGATTAAATATAAATCACTTACAGAATATTGATCTATCTTACAATTGCCCAGTATGCTCTTGTGGTTCCCTTTATTGCTACATAAATGTGGCCGTAGCCTCCATAATACTTGAATGTGTTTGGTACATTATGATTATTAACATCGTAAATTTTAAAGTCTGTAGCTAAATAGTCCATGACTTCCAAATGTATCTCAGCTTTAGTTCAAAAATAATTATGACCATCAGGCACAGTTCCGTTTCCAAAACCAGCTAAAGTATAATGATGGCCAGTTCATTTTGTTATATAAACATGATAGTGCTCAACAGTAGGCTGGTGTTTTTTCAAAAAGAGTACATTATCATAGATTATTGGAAGAAGATGGAGATGCCCTTTAAAAATAGGGATATCTGACTTTTATATCTCAACATTTAGCATAGAAGGTACGCTAGGTATCATTCCAGCTCCACCTCATTTTGTAAAAATATATTGATATTTATTATAATTTTCAACGCTAATGGATCATCCTCAAAATTCAATCCAGCTGAGATTTAAGAGTTTGAACTTCGAGAAATCGCTTTTCGAGAAAAAAGCATCTGAAGTTGGCAAGGAGAATAATTTTTTCTGAAATTATAGGTCCTATCTAGTCCTACACTCAAACCCAAAACAATAATTTTGACCATTAGATAAAAATGACAACATACCTCTTTTGATGCGGCCGCGACGAAACAGAATAAAAATATTAAAGGCAGAAATGATATATTAATTAAAACAACATTATCTCTGCCAAGACAAAAATTCATTTTCACTTCACTTTAGAATGATCAAAGTTAGCTAGTTTTCATAGATTTAAATTGAAAATTTTTTTGGTTATCAGAAGAAACATTGATTTGTTCAAAAGAATCTTTCAATAGCTTTGAAAGTCATTATATTTAATCATGATAATGATTTGTATAAAATCATTATTTTTCTAAAAAAATCTGAAAGCCCACTGTTGTATGTCTTAATTCGACATTAGGTTTTTGTTTGAGCACATTTGAGCATAATTTCGAAACTCATATATTTAATATATTATCTTGAGTGAAATCGTTTGTAAATTATGGTAACTGGTATATGTAAAATGGCGTATATATAATCCGGTTTTAATGTTATCAAGTGCATTGCCTATTTTAAATTGCACAATGTACTTCAAACTCACAAATATTATATTTTTAGAACTAGGAACAATTTATAATCCAAATTTTCTTGGCCTATATTCTTAAGAGTGAATATTTTTAAGATTGAAGGCGTTTATATAAAAATTCTACAATTTTACATGAATCTTAGCTTTAAAGAAAACAAAATTTTTATTTACATTCTTAGCGGTTTTCACATTTCATAAACAAATTCTAGAACTTGACTGCCTTCTGCGAACACTCTTGATTTATTCTGCAAGTAAATTGAGTGGAAGGAGAAAGATTGTTATATATTTGAATTTGCATTAGTCACGTTAAAAATAACAATATTATTTAAGAAGTTAAAAATATTTGTGCTATGCTCACCGTTCCTTAGTAAGCGTAGGCGCTTAAAAATAGTCTCTTAATTCAGGCACAGGAATTGAAAACCGCATGATAATTTTTTTGAGGGGATTTCCATGCTAAAAAAACGATTTTTTAAGTTCACAAAAAGCAAAAAGGAAAATGTAACTTTTTGTTATGATCATGCAGTTTTATAAAAATTTGTTATGGGAAACAATTAATTAATGGGGAACAATTTTGTTTATGGTTTCAAAAGAACATTATAAATGTAAAAATGAGAATTGACCTTTAAAATATGGAAGTTTGCTGCGGAACATTGCAGAAAAAAAAATGAATTCAGAATATATTGGGGAAAACTATTTAAGCAATTATTTATAATAAATACTAAATAAGAAAGCAACACCTCAATTGAATATTTTATGATCTTCAAAAATTGCAGGATGCTTTGAGATGTTTTATATAAATGGATATTAATACTACTATTGCGCTCATTCTTTAAAATTTTTCAACTTCTTCACTCTTCCGGAAGATTTTTTAATGCTCTAGAATGTTAATGAGTTTGCGGAGTATGTTAAAATGTTTGAGAATTATCGAGATTTTGTTGAAAAATTTAGCAATGCACTGACATTTTTTATGCCTTTTTGGACTATTTTAGAAAAACTACAGAGAGAAAAAAAATTTTCCAGATTTTTCTAAACCTGTTTTTGCAATAACTTCCCACATCTGCTTCGTAAAATTAACTTAGGTATTTCTAACAGTATTCAATTTTTTTCAAACATCTTAAAGGTAATTAATTTTTCTTCTATTTTTTTACTGTGAATAACTGAAATTTAAACGTTGAGCACAAGAAAAAACCAAAGGAGTGCGAAAAAATATACAGAGAAAAAAAGTTGAAACTTATCTCATTCCTTATGGTCAAACTGAGGTAACAAATTTAAAATAAGTGCTGGATAGCCAAATTTTCATAGCCATATTTGTGTATAAAATTTATTTAAAAAGACGAATTCTCAAAAAACAATCAAGTCCTCAACCATAACAGATTAATTTTTAATAAAACAAAAATCTTTAAAAAAATGTATTTATTTCAGACGTTTCGAATTTCTTAAAAAGATTTAAATTTTCTTTAAATATCTTCAGAAATCTATTCAGACTTGATTCAGAATTAGGAATTTAAGTTTTTTAATTGCGTGATAGGGCAGAATAATTGAAATAACATAAATTTTTTCATAGATTTTTAGTGGTCATCCTAAATTTTTCATATTTTAGAATTTGCCTAACAAGATAAAGTTATCTTCAATTTGCTTTTTTTTTTTAACCTCGTATGACCATTTTCCACTAATATAGCGAACTCTAAGGACGGCGTTAGTTAAAATCAAAATTTTCTTAAGTTTTGGAAGCTTTTAAACAAAAATTTGAAATTTCGAAAAAAAAAATTTCAGAAATTTTTTGTTGTTATAAATTTAAGTCTAATAAAAAAAGTCTAATAATTTAATTTGCGAAGAAAAATTATGGAAAAAGCTCGAAATTTTTTTTCAGTTTAGCCATGTTTAGGACATATTCAAGCGAAAATAACGTGACCCTTTAATTTCTTAAAAAGTTTGACCGTTTGCAACAAGGAAACAGTTCGTTAGATCAACATGCAACGTCGCAGGGTTTTTGGGGGACATTAAACTGTAAAAGGCACACTCAATATTAGACATTTCATGAAGATTTGAAATTTTGCTTTAAATTTTCTGTGCGACCATTGGTTGCTAAGATATCGTCAACCAAAGACAAAAGGGCCCTTTTTTATTTAAAGTTCGATGTCTCAGTGATAAATGGTCGTAACGAAGTTTTAAAAAAAGCAATTCGAAGCTGAAGATACAGCACTGAGATACAGCATTCTGAAAAATCATTAACAATTAGGATAGTTTTTCTGACCCTTTAATTTTTTCCATTAGTATATATTGTCTTCGATCTAACTTTAACAGGAGTTAGCTTTCTACAAGGTCTTTCTTTTAACCCACGCTTTGCACACTTGTACAGGGACACGATTAATTGGAAACGAGGACGCGAACCCCTCTATCGTATAGGTATACTACAAAAGTCACACACATGGTAAAGTGCTCTCTTGCACTTGAAGCAAGTGTTTGTATGTGCACAAACTGTGAAACAAAGCGTACGAGTTTAGCTGCATTACCCAACGCGAACAAAAAGTATTCTCGAGATTGTGATAACCATGGAAGTGGACTCGTTAGGTTATACGAAGTCAAGTGGAACCTTTATTTTAGTTTAGGTTAACAGATTTTTTTGCGGAGTTACTAGATTGGCCTTTCCTTTTCGAAATTTTTGTTTTTAGGTTATTATTAACCCGAGTCTTAAAAATACCATGGTGTTTCCCAGTGATTCAACATTATGAGAAGACAACTTCTATTTGAATTCTATTTGGATGAATGAACAAAATTTTGGTTGAATCAGCTCTAGAATATGGTTATTATATGGAGAACAAAATATTTGCTTGATCCAAAAAGATTTTTGTTTATTAAAATTTGGTTGATAATGCCATATCTTTTGGTTGGTACTTGGGAAACATTTTCGTTTGTCGAAATAAAACTTTTGTTAAATCCAAGTTAATATTTTGCTCGATCCAAGAGAATAATTGAGTTAATTTACATAATTGTTTTCGCTGGCTTAGGGATATATTATAAACGACACGGCATTAATGACCCTACATAATGTACATTATAATTTGTTGATTTTTAAAATATTTTATTGATCTAACAACATTTTATGTTCGAATCTACCAAGTAATAAAATATGCATTGAAAATGGTTTACCGCAGAATTTTCTAGACTTGTGGCATTTAATGGTTAAATAAATTTGTAAATAGTTCGTCAACTGAACGAAAAATTTGTTATTTAACCAAAATAATTTCTGATATGTTCTGTTATATTTTCGGTAATGTTGTGAATCAAGTAAAAGTTGGCATAATTTAAAACTGGGACTCAAATAGGGGATATTACCAGCCACTAGGTAGCGCTAACTGTTCCAGTCAAATTTTTGCTAAAATTCAAATTAGACATATGAACAATTTCGTTATTTTCACAATTTATTCAAAGATGTTTAGAGTTTATAGCACTTATTTCTGTTTTTTTTTTATAACTTTCTTTATTCTTTACACCGAATTGTAGGATATTCAACTAATAAAGTTAAATTTCCAAACGAAAATAAAATAGTACAATTCTTACCAAAAGGGATGCATTTTCAAACAGGAAGAATAATCTTCTACTTGAAAGACAAATATTGAATAAAATGCATGAATTTTTAACCAAATAGTCTCAGTTTTAACAAAAAAATGTGAATTTTCAACTACTAAAAAAATGGGTTTTGAATGAAAAATGGAACAGTTAAATTTTCAGATAAAAATGGAATTTTTAACCAAATATTTCAGTTCAGAAAATGAATTTGTAACTAAAAAGATCAATTTTCCACCAAAAATGGAATAGTTCAATTTTCAGTTTAACCAATTATTTCTCAACAAGAAAACACGAATTTTCGACTAAAGACGGAATGAAGCTGAATTATCATCTAAAAAATATGAATTTCTGAAAAAAAACTAATTAGTTTCATTTTCAGTTTAAAAAAATAATTTTGAAAAAGGAGGAATTTTAATAAAATACGTAGTTCATTTTGCAATTAAGACAAACAAATATTTAATCCAAAACAAGAATTTGCAACTAAAAAAATACATTTATTAATAGCATTCAATTTTCAAACAAAGAAAGAAAACGAAATACATCAATTTTTAACCAAATAGGTAAACTCTAAACTAAAAAAGTCAAATTTGTACGCCCAAAGTGAAATACTTGAACTTTTTTAGCCAAAGAGATGTATTGTTCACACACAAATGAACTTTTATTAAAATAGTTTATTTTTCAAACAAATTTTAGTTTTTTCAACCAAAAAGATGAATTCTCAACATAAAATGTAAAAGTTCCTATTTCAACAACAAAATATTTTTAATTAAGCCGCGTTTAATTCAACTGACTGGGAAAAAAGGTCAAAAAATGTTTTAATTTTTTAAATAAATAGGATCAGTTTTGACAAAAAGTGGAATAGTTCTTTTGAAAAAAAAATTATCAACAAGATAATTAAATTGTTGTATACATTTACTGTTAAGATTTTTTTCCTCTTGATTTTTGTGCTCTTTCATAATTCTCCAATGTCATATCAATTGTTTTTG
>NC_046664.1:56336617-56378177 GCF_010883055.1 Belonocnema kinseyi
AACAATGCCCGATAATGAAAACACGTATTGAAAAAATTCGGTATCTACATGGCTAGAACTTACTTATAAAATAGGAACATGGTACTTTTAAGCGTAATTATTTCTCACCCCTATTCTTTACAAAAATATCCGCCGCAATGTATTTCATTTTTCCGTCTATGTGTGTATATTCAAAAAATATAATTTACCCTTTTCGATGCACCTTTTAAAGTCTTTAATTAACTTCCAGCGCGACAATTAGGTCTATCAAGCTAGCACATCTACAAACGAAATTCCCAAATTTCTTTGTATCAGAATTTAGGGCTTTTTTTAAATGGTGTAGGGTTTTTTTTGAGGAGCCCGAAAATCATATGCTCCATTTACAGTAGAAAATTCTGAAAACATGTTTTTTTTACAATTTTATATCTACGTGTTAGAGAGGGCTTGATTTTAGACGGTAAAGGTTGCGTCCTAAATATCGGATTGGGTATTATTGAGGAGTCCAAAAATCAGAGACTCCGTTTACACTTGAAAATTCTAAAAAGGCTCATTTTTTCTAATTTCACATCTACGTGGTGAAGGGGAGTTGATTTTAAATGTCAAGGGTTGAAATCCAAAAATCGTAGAGTTTATTTGCGAGGATTCGAAAAATCAATGACTCCATTGACACTGGAAAATTTTTGAAAAGATTACTTTTTTTTACAATTTCATATCTACGTGGTAGAGATGAGTTGATCTAAGACGTCAAGCCGAAAACTGAAACAGTTATTTTCCAGGAGCTCAAAAATCAGAGACACTATTGACACTGGAAAATTCTCAAAACGATTATTTTTTGACAAAGTTATACCTACGTGGTAGAGAGGGGTTGATTTTTGATGTCAAGGTTTGGAGCCTAAAATTCGAAGTGGGTATTTTTGAAGAGCCTAATAATCATGGATATACTTAGATATGATTGAATATTACTTAGATATGATTACGCAGATATGATATCTACGTAGTAGAAATAATCTTTTTCGGAATTTCACAGCTTTACTACACGGAGAGAAATTTCAGTAGATTAATTCACGGAAGCGTGTGATTTTAAGGCAAACATTTTTACGTGATTTAAAGTCTCGGACTCTGTGATATAAAAGCATAGAATTCGAGTCCTCAGATTGAAAGGGCGTGGCCTAACGCCTAAAACTTTCAGACCTATGATTTAAAAGCAAGGGTGCCGAGATCTTAATCCTGCGCCAAAGCGAAATGAAATCAAGAAGTAGTGTGGTAAAGGCACTTGAAACTTGTCCCACGCAGAGTCTCCAAATTTTTGGGCTCGTTGAAAATATCAGCACTGATTTTTTGGCTTTAACCATTAACGTTAAAAAAGTGCCACATCTTAACAGGCAATTATGACTTTGTCCAAATATAATCTTTTTTAAATTTCCCGGTACTACTAGAGTCTCTGCTTTTTGGAATTTTCAAAAACACCAAAAATCATTTTTGGGATCGAACACTTAACGTTCAAAAACAGCCCCATATTAACAGGCAATTATGACTTTATCCAAAAATAATATTTTTCCGAATTTCACAGTGTTACTACAGTCTCTGATTTTTGAGCTCTTCAGAAATAACATGTCCGATTTTTTGGCTCCAAACCCTCAACGCCTAATAGTAACCCCCCTCTACGCGTCGATATAAAATTGTTGATAAATAATCTTTTTGAGAATTTTCCATTATCAATAGAGTCTCTGACTTTGGGGCTCCTCGAAAAAACCCTTTCCGATTTTTGGCTCCACCCTTTAATGTATAAAATCAACTCCTCTGTACCACGTAGATATGCAATTAGAAAAAAATAACCTTTTTTAGAATCTTCCAGTGCAAACGGAGTCTCTGGTTTTTGGGCTCCTCAATAATACCAACTCCGATATTTGGGACGCAACCTTTACCGTCTAAAATCAAGCCCTCTCTAACACGTAGATACTATATATTGTCAAAAAATATTTTTTTAGAATTTTCCAGTGTTAATGAAGAATATGATTTTCAGGCTTTAACAAAAACCCTTTCCGATTTTTGGCCCCAACCCTTAACGCCTAAAGACAACCACTCTGCATCACGTAGATATAAAATTTAAAAATATAATCTTTTTACCAATTTTCCGTTGTCAATATAGTCGCTGTTTTTTAGGCTTCTTTAAAATACCCACTCCAGTTGTTGGGCTCCAACCCTTAACGTCAAAAATCGACCCCTCTCTTCCTCGTAGATATGAAATTGTAAAAAATTTTTTTTGGGGGGAATTTCCCAGTATCAATGGAGTCTCTAATCTCTCATTTTGAACATTCGGAAGCCCAAAATAAGACCGAAATCTGGTGTGTTTTGTTTTTTCCGAATTTGAGGTTTTAATTAGGTGGTAATTTTATTTTTAGTGGGGAGAGTTTTTATAAATTGATTCTTGTTACGTTCAAGATCCCAAAACATCCCTGACTTCGGATACAAAGAAATTTGGGAATTTCGTTTGTAGAGGTGCTAGCTCTATGTAGCTATCGACATTTTACGAAAGCGATTGATATGATATTAGAGAGCATTGAGAGAGCACAACAATCAGGAGCACAAAAGTCTTAACAGTTAATGTATACAATTTTCGATATTAGTCTTCAGGTTTGTATTCAGATACAAATACGGGTGTTGTTTTTGTAACGATTGGAGGTGAACAATAATTTTTCCCCTTAGTTAACCTTAAAAAATGTCGTGTTCATGGTCTATAAATGTTTTTCATCTTGATTTTTTTTTTAAATACGTGTGTGCAGCACAGGGTTTTTTTATTATTACACCATTAAGCCATTTCCCTTTTGGGGTAGGCGTGACTCACTCGGTAGAGGAAAGGAGTAGTGTGTTAAAGGGATAAAGTATTTTCAGATTGATCCAGAATTATCGTGTTATTTATGTAAATAACACGTTTGTTCTGCAACACTGCTCCGACCCAGGTTACTGATCAATCTGTCTAGCAATCACCCCAAGCAATCGCTAATTGAAAACTATAACAATTAATTTAATTACATTGGTAGTATTGAAAAACATAGTTAAGACATTATTATAATTATTATGAAAAAGTCACTTTGAAAACTTCAATTTTGCTCTTACTTTCACAAAAATTGAAAAAGATCAACACAAAGACAGAATGACTCCCATAAGTTGTCAGATTTTCAGAAAAGCTACAGGCGACATTTTTTCAACATAGTTTTTACCCTTGTTTTTACCCCTATTATGGATGAGGGGCTCGAGCTTTACGAGCGACTCAATACGTCCCAAACAGACCACTTGTAAAAGAGCACGTGTTGACGAAAATTTAATGACCTCCCAGAAAAGTTCACAGTTAAGAATTTTATCAAAATGTATCATTTTTGTTTTTCAAAAATATAAAAAGAAATGTTTACATTAAAAGGAAAACATAATCTCATTATAATAATTATTAATAATATTAAGAACTACTGAATATAAAAATGATAGATTTTAAAGCCGTTTTCGTTTAATATTATTGACACATTTATTTTTAATAAATATTAGGTAAGAGGAAAATATTCTAGAAAATTTTGAATTCAAGATCAATCTACAAATCTATAACCTCCTCCAACACTCTCTCCAACCACATTATAATAACTTAAGTTTTTTAGGATATTTTATTTTTCTAATTTAATCTCCAGATAGTTAACAAAAATAAAAATGTTAAAATAGAATTACATGAAGCATTTTTAATGTAGATAATGTCAATTTTAGTAAAATTAGAATTTTAATAAACCTTAAAAATTAAAAACCAGAGTAATTTTTAAAGAAGCGGCAATGATTTTCAAAAAAGGATTAAGTTATTAATTATTAGTTATTATTAATTATTAATAGTATTTTTAAGGTTACCTATCAACGCATAGCTTTATAGTCATAAATTGAAAAAACCTACAACTTAAAAAAAAACCACGAGAATATTATTATTATTATTACACCATTAAGCCATTTCCCTTTCGGGGTAGGTGTGACTCACTCAGTAGGGGAAAGGAGTAGTGTTTGGAAGGGATAGCGATTTTTCAGATTGATTCAGAATTCTCGTGCTATTTAAGTAAATAACACGTTCGTTCCGCAACACTGCTCCGACCCAGGTTGCTGATCAATCTCTCCAGCAATCACCCCAAGCGAAGAACCTCACGAAGTCGTTATGTAAGGTTCCCCACTTGGGTCCATTAGAGGCCAAGGTCTTAGTTTCAGGCGTCATTCACTCTACTGACACTCTTTTTATTAACTATTTTCCGCCATACTTTCCTGTCCTGGCATACTTCTCTAGCTTCTTTTATGTCCATGCATTTTTTCATGCAGGCTCTCGTGTTTCTGTGACTTCTTATGTCTCTTCGAACTAGGGTCTTATTCACACATTCTAACCATTCTTTCCGCGGTCTACCTCTGGGCACGCTACCATTTACTTCACCTTGATACACTTGTTTCGTTAGTCTTTCATTTGGCATTCTCTCAACATGTCCGAACCATCTTAACCGATTTCTTTCCCATGTGTCTACTAGCATCTCTTCTGTACCACATTCTTTTAGAATTATCTCGTTACTTATTTTGTCCATCAGGATTATTCCGCATATTATGCCCATGAATCTCATGTCGATTGCGTTAATTTTACTTTTATACTTTTTTTGACAAGTCCATGTCTCGCTACCGTATAGTACAGTCGGTACAAATGTATAATTATGTATTGCCATTTTAGCTTTATTTCATATATTTTTACATCTGATAAGGGGACCTGCTCTACGAATAACCTTCTTACCTTCGTTTATGCGTATATCTAAATCCTCATCTATCTTCCCGTCCCTGTAATTATTGCACTCGCTTTTATCTTATGCTGCTTTTTAAAATAAAGTTTTATTTTATATAAGTGTTTAATATCACATTTAAAAGCAAAAAATAGCAAAAATTTAGCCTAGTTATTTGTTTAATACTCTTTTTATTGCAGGGGGTCGTTTTTTTAAAATAAGGGTCGACTTTACAAAAGCTATTCATAGCTTATTGTAAAACAAGAAAATAGCAAGAAAATTTAGCCTAGTCATTTTTTGAATACTTTTTTCATTACAGGGGGTAGTTTTTTTAAATAAGGGTCAATTTTATAAAAGAAATTCATAGACCATTGTAAGTTGTCGGCAAATTAGTGCAGCCCTGTTTTCTTGAAAACTAATAGAGCAAAAAAAGTTTTTTGTAAAAAATAGAAAAAAAATATGCATTATATGACGTTTTGTTTTTCGTTAGTGGCGCTGATGAGTTGTCTGACCTTAGACCACTACCACTGTTTGCGAGCGAAGCGAATTGTGCGCGCAGCGTGCAATCAGAATGTGCCCGCGAACCTGGCAGATTCTTTTACAATTTATATAAGGGCCATCCTGGTAGCTACGCTTGGCGTCAATTTCGAGATACGCCCCCGGACATCGTGACGGATCTAATGTTTCAAATGCAGTATTTCAGACGTTTCACATTACGCATTAGAAACAAGAGTCCAAGAAGACAGAGGAGACGAAGCGACCTCGAGGTAGTACATACTACATACATCTTGATGTCTGCAAAACATGTGGATTTCATAGAGAGAATGATGCTGGAACGCTGATGCGCAACGCAAAATCCGACGAGGAAAAAACGAGTAAGACCCATGTACCAATGAGAACGTTCCTTTTAAAAATGTATGCCACTTTGGTAACAAAAAATGAGGAAAAGAAAGAAATTCTTGGCAGAGGCTCCCTGCCTCAGAGAGCACAGTGTGAGAAAGGCTTGACGCTTTTCAAGCTTCTTTAGCAATGCACGTACGTCTGACAAAAAATGTGCGACGTCCAGAGACAGGAAAGGGTACCAGATGTTTGCTAGTCTTAATACAAAGAAAAATTATTTCTTTTAAATATGCGAGGTATGTTCAATGATGTCGAAAACTCAAAGAGAAATCATCAACTTGCAACCACAACCATTTGTTATAAACAATCATGATAATTTTTCACCAGTGAAATTAATCAATTTTTTGATACTGTATATTAAATAGTATTGATTACTGGTCGATTTGTTTTTTGCAAAATAAGAAAAAAACCTCCTCAGTTCGGATTCAAATCGGCAACGCCACTATACATGAGTGGAGTTTTAGCCAGTTACGTCACCAAGACTGATGTAGATTATTTCTTATTTCTCCTATATCACAGTCTATTTTTTCAAATGAATAATTCAGTCTAAAGAGTTTTCATAGAATCAAAATATAAATTCACAATAATGATATATTTTTTAACCAGGGTAATGATATATTTTTTACACCGAATATTAAATAGTGTTGATTACTGGTCTATTTGTTTTCGGGAAAATAAGAAAAAATCCACCTCAGCCCGGATTCGATCCAGCAATGCCACTATACATGAGTGGAATTTTTACCAATTACGCCATCACGTTACTGTGATAATTTCTTGTTTCTCTTATATCACACTATTTGTTTATTCAATAATTCAATCTAAAGAATTTTTATGAAATCAGAATATAATTATAAACAATAATGTTTTTCCAGAACAGTAATTTTTTTTTATTCAAAAGAGTCGCTTATTGGTCTTTCCGGGCTAGATGAGGTATATCTTTTTCTGATTTCTCTCGTTTTTAAATAAACTGAAAATTACATTTAATATAACTTTTTTTGGTTTTCCTGAAAATCGGTTAAATTTGGGCTGATTCGTTTTGCTGTGGTGGCATTCTTTTGTAGTTTAATAAAGGAAAATTGACATTTTTTTTAAAAACTAAAATTTAAAATTTTCTGAAGCGTTTCTTTTTGGACATAGAAAGTTGTAAATCTTCAAAAAATGGAGCAAATCTGTGGAAAAAGTTTTAGAAAAAATATAAATTAATTTATATTCAACAAATTATTATGTTGAAAATTCACGAATTTTTTTAGTCATTCTTTTTGGGTTCAAAATTCAACTGCTTAATTGAAAGTTAACTTTTTTGTTAAGAATTGTAATTTTTGGTTCACTTTTCATATTTTTGGTAAGAAATTTAACTATGTGCTTGAAACTTTAACTCCTTTATTGAAATTTAATTTGTTTGGTTGCAAATTCATAATTTTAGATGAGAAATTTTTACCTAAAAATTTCGTCATTTTATGTTGGGTAAAAAGCTAACTTTTTGGGTTAAAAATTCAAATATTCTGTTGAAAAATTGATCTTTTCAGTTGAAGATTTAAGTAATGGGTGAAAAAATCGTCTTCTTCTGTTGAGCATCTTTTTTACATATCATTATTATCTTTTGAGTGCAAAATTGATTCTGTTGAGTTAGAACTATTCTGTTATATTTTTGTTCAGGGATAATTATTATTTCTCTGTTAAACATTTCATTATTATGTAAAAAATTTAATTATTAAAAAAATCCAATCTTGTTGTTAGACAATCATGATATGTTTTCAAAATTGAAATATTTTGACAGAAAATTGAAGGATTTGGCTAAAAATTTACTTTTTGCTTGAAAACTCTCAAATGAGGTTACAGTTTTTTTGTCTCTTGACTGAAGGATCTTTTTGGGATAAAATTCATTTGCGCATTCGTGTAAATTTGTGTTTTTTGTTTAAAACTTAACTACTTGGTTGAAATTTAAACTCCTTTTTTAAAAATGCATTGTTGCTTGATGATTTATAATTTTAGTTAAAAATCAACTTTTGTAAACTATTAATTGATTTGCTATATTTAAAGATTCATTATTTCATCTGAATATTCATCCCTTCGGTGGAAAATTAACCGTTCTTTTATTTCTTTCTTTCGTTGAAAATTAATTTTTTCAACTAAAAATTTTATTATTTAATTTTTTCTTGAATATTCATCGATTTGGTTAAATATGGAATAGAATCACTCACAAGAATCTGTTATTTTAGATGAAAAAAATTGATTACCAGAGCCATAGAGATTGATAGCCCGCAATATAGAAAAATTTTCTTTTAGCCTAAATTTCAAAATTGGTTTAAACATTGTTTATTCTATAAATATTATGTCGGTTGTGACTAATATGTTGGAAAACAAAATTGTACAAATGTGTGAGATAATGTTAAAAATGTTAACAAAATTGTAAACAATAGTGTGCCTATAGGTTGTGAATTGGGAATGAAATGAAGTATGCTGATTGTGGAATATATCGATTTAAATTTACGTAACAGGCGCTAGAAAAATAACTCAAGAACCATTATTCTGTAAAGAATTTTAAAAATTATTTAAATTAAAATTTTTCACATTTTTTGGGGTGTCTACTTTTTTTTATTTTTATCGGTTTTTACGATATTATTTTTCACGAAATAATTATGTTTCAAACTACCACTGTAAATAAATTAAATTTTTTCCGCTCGTGGAAACATAAAAAATAATTTATCCAAACTCAAGGGCTCTCTTAAGATTAAAATTAGTTAACGCTGCACTCATGTATTGTGGTGATCTTGGTTCAAATTCAGGCTAAGGCAGATTTTTTCCCATGTTACCAAAAGTATAAGATCAATAATCAACACTAATTAATACTTAACATATAAAAATAGTGAAATTACATGAAATGCCTAAAATGCTTATAAAAAATAATTGTAAATCTTTTTTATCCTTATTTTTCATACAATTATTGCTGATAAAATAGATGACTTATCAATCTTAAATAATTAATTATAGATAGAGGCACTGAACGCATGATTCGTTCCAATCTGCAGGGTTTGCTTATGGATATTATAAGAGATCTTTTAATCAGGTTCTAAATAATAATTTACCTCCGTTTCTTAAAAGAAGTCTTTTTATTTAAATTTTCAACCTTGAAGTGCTACAACCTCGAAGTTTTCCGTTCCACCTAAAACGGGTCTAGCAAGCTTTAAACCGAAATATCTCCGGTTGAAACAGATTTAGCTCCATTCATTTCTTTTTGACAAATAGTAGCCCAGCGTCTCGCAAAAATGAATATTGTAAAAATAGATATTAAAATTAATTACTTTCAATAACTATTTTGCAAAAAAATGATAAAACTTGTTGGAAAAACATACTCAGGGTCTCAGGGACCCGTTCTAGCACTTGAGGGTTAAAAATAGAATGGATTTTAATATTAGCAATTTAAAAAATGCATGCATTTTTTCCTTTTTGGAAAATGTAATTATCTGAATAGATTGGTTTAAAAATAAATAATTAACATATCAATAAATAATTTTTATATAGGTAAATAATAATAAAAAAAAAATTATGATGTAAATATAAATATAAATAATAGTATCAAATAGTACAAAAACAAAAATAAATAAGTGAAGAATAAATAATTTTTACGTTTAATAATAAACATTTAATTAATATAAGTATTAATTAATATTCGCCAGTATGTAATATGTGTGACACAAGTGTGCCTTGAAGTTAACAGTTGGAGACGACGAAGCTATTTTCCAGCACGTTACCTATATAGCTATGTATAGCACCTTGGCAATATTCCCTAACAGGGTGATACAGGATAATCGAGGAATTAAAGTTACAGGCAGTGATTTTCTTGGAGTGCCACGTTTAGAGCTTTCTACACAGAAATGTAAAGCGTTGCGACACCAATGACCGGAACATGACTTCTGATTTTCTCTAGAAACTATTTCCACTGTTCTATTTACGCGCTGCTATTTCCTGAAATATCTACAAAATGAAGTTGCCAGAGAAACTGTTGTCAGAGATGTCAAAATCCCGGACTGTTCTATACTGCAGAAATATCACGTCCTTGAAGTTTACCACAGATATGTATTTGAAAGTTGTGCAATTAATATAAAAAAAATAATAGTCGTATAAAAAAATAAGAACACTCCTAGATTCATCTCCGAAAAAACTCGATGCGGTTTTTTTGTTTAAATAATTTTTTTAACAATGACATCACTTTTTATATTCATACAATTGTTATAAATGAAATAAAGCAACAATTGTTAAAAAATTGGTTTAAAAAACAAAAAAACAAAATCGAGATATTTCAAGAGAAATGTAATGATTTTGTTAATTTTTTAATACAACTATTTTGTCTATAACAATTGAAGAACTATACAAAGCGATGCAATGGTTCAAGAAATTGTTTAAACAAAGAAAAAAACGAATCGAGATTTTTCAAAGACAATTCTAGGGGCGTTTTTATTTCTTTTATAGGACTATTGTTTTTTTTTACATTAATTACAGAACTTTCAAACCCATATCTGTGCCACACTTCAAGGTTATGAAATATCAGAATCTGCAAGTGCACAGTTGGGAAAAAACGAATTTTTTGGTTGAAAATAATGTACAGCCCACAAATATTGACTGATTTGGACAAAAAAAAAATTGAAAAAAATCTAATAAGATTTCTAAAAGAGTTTTCGAACCGGATTTTAACATTAGGCTTTTAATTCTTTTATAAATAAACAAATATGAAGAAAAAATGGCCATTTTTTCTATTTGACGTTCCCGCTGCTTGTCAATAACATGAAAATGGTTGAAATCATCTAAGTTTCATAGAGCCACATTAGTTCAAGATATTTCAATATCATATAATAAACCAAAAATAAAAGATAAACAAATTATTTATTGGAAGAATATTTTTTACGATTTTCCATAATTTTACGTTTCATAAGTTATACTCCCAAGATATTTGAATAAAAACAATATAATTATGGGGAAATTTCTTCTTGAAATGATCATCATTGATATCATAAACAAATTTCATAAACAAATACATTAATCATCCATTTTTTGAGGGAAAACTTTTTTTTCGATGTCGTTTTTTAATTAGAAACCTTATGGCAATTTTAGAAAAATTCAGAATTTTTTTAATCAACTTTATTATTTTGTTAAACAAATTTAATAAACAAAGGAATTATTTGGGTATTTGGTGGCAGAAAAATGAGTTTTTTTCAATGCTAGTCCTTTCAGTTGACAATTTCATGACAACTTCAACAACATGCATAACTAGTTGATAAATTTTATGATTTAAAAAAAATTGAATGGACAAAAGCATATATAAGGCATTTGTCGATAGAAAAATTCGTTTTTTCGATGGCAACATTTTTAATAAGTAAATTCATGATATTAACAGAAAGAATTAGTCTTTTGGACATAAAATTTATAATTTTTTCACACCATTTTAATAAACAAATGCATGATTAAGGCATTTGTCGACGGCAAAATTTTTTTTGATGGCAGACATTTAAATGGGATCTTAATAGTAAATTCAGTAACATTTATGATTCATTCATAAATTTAATGATTTTTTCAAACGAATTTAACAAACCAATGTATTATCCCAGCATCTGGAGAGAGAAAAATTGTTTCTTTTGTGTTGTTATGCCAGTCTTTTCAATTGAGAATTTAATGATAATTCAATCAACACTCATAAGTAGTTAATAATTTAATGAATTTTTAAACAAATTTAATAAGCATATGCATTATTTGGGCATTTGTCAACAAAAAAGTTTTTTTCAATCTTGGTCCTTTCAGGATAATGCATTTGTTTATTAAATTTATTTTTAAATAAACATAATAATTATCAAATAATTATAAATTTTTCTGAAATTAACATGAAGTTCTAATTAAAAATACTGACATCGGAAATAAAAGAATTTTTTCCGTTGATTAATGTCCCTGAATTTGTTTAAAAAATATAAACAAAAGTCATCAATAAATTATGAATTTTTCCTGAAAATACCGTGTAGCTTCTGAGTAAAAAAGTTGTCACCGAAAAAATGAATTTTCCTTTCGACAAATGCCTTGTCGATGCATTTGCTTATTTATTAAATCTGTTTAAAACAATCATTAAATTTATCAACTAGTCATGAATGTTGCTGATATTGTTATGAAGTTTCCACCTGAAAGAAATGGCATTAAAAAAAACTAATTTTTTTGCCGACTAATGCCTGAATAATGCATTTGTTTATTAAATTTGTTTTTAAAAAATCATAAGGATATTCAACAACTTATGAAGTTTTTTAAAATTTGCATAAAGTATTTAATTTAAAAAAATCACATAAAAAACTGAATTTTTATTTAGTACTGAATGCATTTCTTCTCACAATTTGTTTATAATATTAACAATAATAATCACAAGAAGAAATTTCTTCATCATATTTTTTTCTCCAAATTTCTGTCAATATAACTTTGAAAAACTAAAATTGTGGAAAAACGTAAAAAACATTTTTTCGACAAATAATTTGTTTCTAAAAATTATTTTTGTTCGTTACATAATATTGTAATAATTTTAACTAATGTAACTCCATGAAGCTTTATGAATTTTAATAATCCACTAGACCGCTCGATTACTCGAACTAAAAAAGTGCTGGCATCTATGTAATCCAGCTTAATCAGCCGTAATCCACTTGTAATCCAGCGCAATCTACTTATTATCAGAAGCAATACACTTTTCTTCCTCAGCCATCCATTTCCAATCTGGAGTAATCTAGTTGGAATCTGAAGTAATCCACTTTTAATCCAGAGTAATCCATTTCTAATCCACCCAAATTTCAGAGTAATATACTTGTAATCCAGTTAACTCGGAGTTATTTAAGTAATTAACTTGTAATCCAGAATAATCAATTTCTAATCAGAAGTAATATACCTGTAATTCATGGTAATCCAGTTGTAATCTGAAGTAACACGCTTTTAACTCAGGGTAAGCAATTTTTAATCCATATAAAATCCAAACTAATATACCTGTTATCAAGATATCTCGATGTAATTTAAGTATTTAACTTAGCAATAGAATAGTAATTCAGAGTATTCCACTTCTCATCAGTAGTAATTCACCTGTAATTAATAGTGATCCAGTTCTAATCTCAAGTAACCCAATTTTAATCCAGAATAATCCATTTTGAACTCACCTTAAATTCAGAGTAATATATTAGTAATTCAGCTGATTTTATCTAGTTTCAGTAATCGACTTAGTAATTAACTTATAACCCAGGGTAATTCACTTCTTATTAGAAGTAATACACATGTAATCCAAAATAATCCACTTCTCTTTATAAGTAATACACATGAAATTAGTGGTAGTGGAGTTCTAATCTGAAGTAGTCAACTTTTAATTCAGAATAATCCATTCTTAATCCATATACAATCCAGAGTAATAAACTTGTTATCGAGGTAACTCGAAGAAATATAAGTAATTAACTTAGTAATTAAATAGTATTCTAAAATAATACTCTGGTAATCAATTGTAATCCAGTTTAATTCAAAAGTAACCTACTTTTATCCAGAATGATCTATTTTTAATCCACCTAAAATTCAGAGTAATATACTAGTAATAAAACTGATTGTATTTAATTCAAGTAATTAAGTTAGCAATTAACTTGTAATCTAGAGTAATGAACTTCTACTCAGAAGTTATACAATTTTAATCCAGAGAACTCCACTTCTCATTAGAAGTAATAGACTGGTATATTTTCGGGTATAAAATTAAAATCAATGAAAGGTCAATTACAAAGTGATTTTTTTTAGTTCGAAGCTTTGTATAGGTATTTTACAATTCTTTTATTCAGGGTATTGAAAGGCCCAAGTCCGAAACTTACTTTACCTTAAAACTTTTATTTTGTATTCTATAAAAATTCAGGCACTATTTACGAAGTAATTCCAGAACTTTTTTATTAGAAATAAAAAATCGGAACATATTTACAATATATAAGAAAGTATATTATAAATGTTCGACCATTCATAGAGGGTGATTTTTATCTTCGATGGGTAGTATTCTGTATTAAATTAGAGTGAAAGTATTTTCAATTATGCCTTCAATCATTTTATTATCATAATAATTGCTTTTACGTAATTCATTTGTTATTTTCATGCATAAGAAAACAATTAACACTTGTCAACGTTCAAAGGCATTGGACTATTGGTTAAGCATTCTTTTCTAATTATATAACTCCACAAGAATTTTTACACCAAATGAAAGAAAATAGAAGGGTGATACAACGACTAAAAATATTTTTATTTTTGGGCCACCCTAATCTGCATGTTTCAACTTAAAAACATATTGACAAGAATATCCCTTAAAATTAAAAAACCAATAGAATAGTGGGGGTTTCGACTAAGTCAATTTTTCCAGTATCGAGTAACTTGTTGTAAGTGATGTCAAACGTCAATAGCCGACTCGACGAACGGGCTTTTATCGTTCCAAGAGACGAAATTAACGTTTTATATCACCAACGGCAAAAATCGCCCCTTGATAAAATGATGAATCTGTTGCCGACAGGCGTAAGGGGGCCAAGAAAGGAAGAGGAAGTGGTTTCAAAATAGTCGAGTATTACGAAGGATTTAAAAGCCTTTGTAATTAGTTCCCCTCGTCAACCAGCAGAGAGGGAGGGTGACATCGCATTAAATATTTGACAAGGCATTGTATCAATATGTCGCTGCAGACATACAAAGTGAGAACTCAAGTGACATAATAATAATTATTAGTTTACCATTAAGCTATATCCCTTTTGGGACGAGCAAGAATCACTCGGTGAGGAAGGGAGTAATAGGGGTGGGGGTAACGATTTTTAGATTGATCTAGAATTGCCATGTTTTTTATTTGAATAACACGTTTGTACAGCAAAACTGCTCTGACCCAGGTCTCTGATCAATCTCTCTAGCGATCACCGCAAGCGAGGAGATTCCCAAAACCATAATTTTAAGCTTTCTCCTCGGTACCATTAGTATCAAAATTATTTTTTTCAGGTATCATTCACTCAACTGACACTCTTTTACAAACTATTTGTCACTACACTTTTCTGTCCGGACTTACCTTTTTATCTTCCTGACGTCCATGCATTTTTTTATGCAAGCTCTTGTGCTTCTGAAGCTTTTTATGTCTCTTTGAATCAGGACCTAACTCGGATATTCCAACCATTTATTCCTCATACTTCGATTCAGTTTGAGCAACATTCTTTGCAAGTTTTTGATTGACTATGCCCATAACAACCTTATCATTTACGAGCTCTATCCCACGTACCCTCACTGTCCCGAGATCCACACCTTTTTCGTTTATAGGGGTCATTCTTAGACACTTGTTCATGAATACAATTAATGGTCATAAGGACATAATATATTTTAGAATATATTTTGTATATAAACAAATAAACAAATTAATCTTATGGAAAAACGACACAAGTTGCATTACAAAGTTTAAAAACAAAGGTGTTTTCTTTGTATATTATGCGCACTTTAAAAAAAAAATTTTCAAAAGATAATGAAAATACGTATATGTTTCAGTACCAATACATATTATTAATTGCAATAATATAAATTTATTAAAATGATACAATTTTCATGATAGATCAGAATACAAATTATTGTAAAATAAGGAGCAAAAGCAAATATTAAAGTTATCATCAAAAATATAATTTTTGTATATTGTTTTGCAATACCTGAATAAGCAGTACCAGCCTAAGGTGCATAAATAGAAATAATATACATTTGATATAATAGTATTGCACATTGTGTAGAAAAGATCACATTTTAGACAAAATTGAATGCGCAGCACGAGATAAGTTATAAAAGAATCTTTGTTAAAGGCAAAGGAGGAGCTTTAAAAACAGAGAACTCACAATCACCATCCTACAGTTGTTGATTTGTTGGCCTTTAATTTTAAAGCGCTCCAGGCGCGCTCAAATTTGAGAGCAAAGCTAACCCCGCGCGATGAGAATGTGTCAGCAAAGTGGGCAGATTTTCTTAAATTTATATGTTTATTAAAGTTATTTTTATCAACCTAAGGAAACACGTACATATTTTTAAAGTTAAAAACCAATTTTCCTTCTATCTTTACGGATTCTGAAAATTCGAAACGGCATCAAAAAACAAAACAAAGAACGATAACGTTCTTCAGGTGCTTTAGGTAAAAATGAATAAATCTGCAGAATTTGATTTAAGTTTATTTACTTCCATAAACTTTACTCACAAAAAATGTGAAAAAAAAGTTTCTAGTGCACAAAAAATTCGAGAAATTGAAAATTGTCCATTGACTCGCCCAATGGTGAATCGTTTTATGATGAAATAAGCTGTTTTCAAAGGATTTAAAGCGACTTGTATCTCGCCATTTTAAATATAATTGTTTACTTATTTTCAGTTTGTAAACAAATTATTTTATTATTTCGTTAAAGTGTTGCCAGATCGAAACAAATACGGATATTTTACGTTCTATTTTTTATTTTCTCAAATATTTTCGTTAATATTTAAAATTCTTCAGGAAATTTAAAGAAAATTAACAGAATGGCAGTGGTTTATAACTCTTTTGAGATAAATAGATCTTATGATAATGATAAAAAAAAGTAATCAAGAAAAAATAAAGCGATGGTCTTTTTGAGAAAATTATGTTGAAAGATATTCAGAAGACCAACGCCATTTCGTCAACAAAATTTTTATAAATTCTATGGTAAATTTTGGAAATAAACCAAAAGATCTATGAAAATCAAAAACAAAAAGTTAAATATCGATATTGGTTGCGATACTGCCCTCTTCCGCTTAATGCTAAGTACGCTAATTGATACTACATTAGTTTTTTGTTCAATACTTTTTATTGCAATATTTGATGCTGAAATTTATAGAAATATTAATTTCGCAATTTAATTTCAGTACGTTATTAATAATATAAAATAATATATTTTCGCTGCATAATATACATAAGTGAAAACCAAATTCAACTTCTTTTTGTCATATAATCATTTTTATGTATTTTAATATTGATATTACTATTCGCTATTAGGTATGCGAATTTTAAAATTAAATAATTGATTTAAAGATTTCATTAATTTTATTTTATTCTTCACTAAATATACTACTGAAACTATTATATGGCTGTGGTTTTACTTCTCACATTTAAAAAAAAGGTAACTGGAAATGGGTTATGGTTGCCTTTTGCATGCCGCATACTGAAAATAAAGGCTACGTGAAAGTGGGTGAGGGCTATTTACTACTCTGCTCTGTTTTTTTATATAGGCTCCTTGGCAAAACACTCTATATCATAAAACGCCGTTTTTCACACATACAATGAAAAGAAATGTTGCTGGAAAAGGGGATATAATTTTATTTTTATTTTCCGTCGTTATGAGAAAGGCTACTGAAAAAGGGGTCCGGTATGTTACAAGTCGTTCTCTTTTCAGATAAAGTCCATTTTTCTACCTGAAGGATTAAAAAGTACAACTGGCAATGGCTTTGATTATTTTTTCACTTTTCAAGTAACGAAACTAAAGGATGCTGGACATGCGGTATGGTTGTATTTTCACATTTAACACAATAAAAAGAAAGTTTACTGGGAAGGGGGTAAGGGTTATCCGTACTTAGTCCATTTTTTCAGAAGAGTCTCCTTAATAAAACACGCTACATCCTAGGACCTGAAATCATTTTTTCCATCCTTAGTGTTAAAAAGAACTACTTTAAGTGAGGTATGATTGTAATCTCAAAGTTTACGTAATGAAAAGAAACGTAACTCAAAACGGGATAAGGTTGAAGTGTAACTTTTCACAATAAGAAAAGAGAGCATAATAGCAAATGGATGACACTTTTTCTGATATCTCCAGTTCAGATTAACGTAGATAAATGTTACTGAAAAAGGGATCGGTGCTTGATTTTACTCAAATCTATATTTTTTCAGTAAAAGCCTGTTCAAGAAACACGATATGCCCTGGCCTCTCGAATTCCTTTTACTAAATTTCTGTTTGAAAAGCAGTTTTTTCAATTTTTGGTATTGAAAATTGATTTTGAGGGTATTTTTATTTCCATTTTTGTAATCACGGTATGAAAATACTTTTTCTCACGTAGTTCGAAAACTAATACTTTCAGTAAACTCACTACAGTACAATTCGAAAGCAATATACAATTGATTTGGTGTAAAATTTCCGTGGGTGTGGGTGACTTAAGAAAATAAAAATAAAATTTAGTAACACATGTCCTCTTTCTGCTGCGCGTATTTAAATAAAAATTTGTTATGTGTTTAAAAAATACAAATTGTTATATTCCTGAAATATTCATTAAATAAGATCATTTATGAGCGTTAAAATTCCAATGCAACTCTTCTACTACAAAAAAATCATTTTAAAAAACTAAATTTTAGTATATTGAATTCGGATATTTTGAACATGAGATGTGTACTCCGACAACGGAGCATGTTTTAAAATCAATGAAATATTCACTGATGCAGAAACTCTTGCCGCCAGTATCTTCGCTCTGTTCCTTTTTTTCGGAGAAGTGTGCTTTTGATAGGTGCACTGTTCGTTAATGGGTTTTTTAGAAACCAAAAAAAAAAGAAAAAAAATCCATCCACGTACAGTTTTATACGAGCTGCATCTAATGGGTTAGGTGGCTAAACGAGCTGGCTTTTCTCTCGGAATGAAATCGCAACAACAGTTCAGTAAACATTTTTTTCTCCGTAATCTTGTTTTCATTAGCTTGGCGGCCATCTATAAATTAAGTGACACATTTTTAGTCCATTTTTTACTCCGCACTTTATTCCCCATGGGGGAATAACTTTTTGTGAGATGTTACATGCATGTAACTGATAACAAAAAATGTTTTGAAACCCCCTGCACATATTTCGTAATTTTTTCAAATATTTTCAGTCATGTCTTAAAAGGGACCGCCCTTAACTTAAACTACGCTAACACCTTACGTGGGGGGGGCTTCTCAAACCTAAGGTTGGTGCCAGATAGGGGGGGGGGGGGGATAAGTCAAAGTAACTTTACACCTTTTATAATTTAGAGAAAATTTGGCTAAAAGTACATACGCCTATGGCAACGTTTTAGTGCGTTTCCAGATGATGAAAGTTTTTGGCAGAAAATTCATCTTTTCGTTTTAAAATTCTAGTTTTTTAGTTAAATATTAAACTTTTTGGATGAAAATTGTTAAATTATAATAAAAATTCCACTATTTTCTGGTAAAATAATATTTTTGGTTAAAAATTCTTCTTTTTTAGTTAAAAATTCAACTCTTTGGTTCAGAACTCTCGAATTTTGTTAAAAATTCTTTCATTTTAGTACTCAATTCATCTTTTCCAGTTGAAATCTTGACTTTTTGATGCAGAACTTCCAATTTTATTAAAAATTCATCTTTTTCAGCAGCATATTTATATTTTTGTTTGAAATTTCTTCTTTTTTAGTTAAAAATTCAACTTTTTAGTTCAGCATTCGTGAATTTTGTTAAAAATTTGTTACTTTTATCACTAAATTAATCTTTTATAGTTAAAACTGTAACTTTTTGGTTGGCAATTCTGGAATTGTATTAATAATAGGTCTTGTTTTTAGTAGCAAATTAATTATTTTTTTAAATTCCAGTTTGTTAGTTGAAAATTCAACTTTTTGGCTCAGAATTCTTGAATTTGGTTTAAAATTCTTCTTGTCAGCTAGAAATTAATATTTTTGTTTAAGAATTCTCCTTTTAGTCAAAAATTTAACTTTTTGGTTTAGAATTCTTTAATTGTATTTAAAATTGTTTTTTTTTTGTGTGTTAAATTAATCTTTTTCTTTAAGAATTCTAGTTATTAGTTAAAAATTCAATTTTTGGTTAAGAAATTTTGAATTTTGTTAAAATTTCGTCTTTTTTGGTAGTAAATTAATATTTTTGAATTGAAACCTTAAATTTGGTTCAGACTTTTTTAACTTTTCGTCTTTTGTGCTAGTACATTAATTTCTATGTTGAAAAATTTATGTTTTTAGTTGAAAATGCAACTTTTTAGTTCGGAATTCTTGAATTTTTTTTTAATTTGTCATTTTTATTACTACATTAATATTTTCGAGTTGAAACATTACCTTTTGGGTGGATAATTCTTGAATTGTTTTAAAAATGGGGATTTTTTAGAAGTAAATTAATCTTTTTGTTCAAAATTTATTTTATTTTAGTTAAAAATTCAAAAAGGGCCCCTTTTAAAAGTCAATTAATCTTTTTTTTTTAACTTAGCAATCTATCTTTTTTAATTGAAACCTTAACTTTTCGGTTCATACTTTTTTAATTTTCTTAAGAATTCGTCTTTTGTGTTATCAAAATATTCTCTTTTTAAAAAATTTATGTTTTTGGTTCAAAGTTAAACTTTTTTCTTCAGAATTCTTGAATTTTGTTAAAAACTCGACTTTCCTGGTACAAATGAATCTTTTCGATTATAAATTTTTCCTTTTCTAGTTGTAAATTCAACATTTTAGTTCAGCTTTCTTGAATTTTGTTAAAAATTCGTCAGTTTTTTTTACTGAATTCTTAAGTTTTCCTAAAAATTCTTCTTTTCTGGTAGAAATTATACTTTTTCTTCCGAAATTCATATTTTTTATTTGAACATTTAACTTTTTGGTTAGGAATTCTTAAATTTTGTTAAAAATTCGTTTTTTTCGGTAGAAAATTATACTTTTTAGGTAAAAAACTTAACTTTTCAGTAAAAAATTCGTAAATTTTATTAAGAGTTATTCTTTTTTGGTAGTAAATTAATCTTTTTGTTTAAAAATTCTAGTTTTTAGCTGAAAATTCAACTTTTTGGTTAAGATTTCTTGAATTTGGTTCAAAATTAGGTTTTTGTACAATTTAAATCTATTTTTTTTATATAAATTTTACCCATTTTTTTTTTTTTTGTTAAAAATTTATCTTTCTAAGTTTAAGCATTGCATAATGTCAGGATTGACTGTCACATAAAAATTAATTAGGCACATTTTAGGGTTTCGTTGATCATATCGTTGGTCTTTTCGGTCGTAAGACCGCCCTTCCATTCTTCTTTTTTCGCGGGTTGGGAAGTAAGAGGAAGTAGGAAAAGGGTTGAGAGGATTAAAGAGAGAAAAAGATGGTAGTCGGACCGTGAGAAGTATGAGGATATCAGAGGAATGTAAATAAGAAGAAGAGGAGGGAGAACTAGGGGCAGAGAGTACTAGAGAAATGAGAGTGAGTAGAAGGGGGTAGTAGGTAAATAAGAGTAAGTAGAGGAAGTAATGGAAGGATTAGTAAGGTAATTTTAGTGAGAAGTAGAGAGAAAATGTCGACTAGGAGAAGTATGTGGTTAAAAGGGGAAGAAGAAAGGAGGAGAAACGATAAGTGGGGAAAAAGGATGAGAGAAAGAATTTTACGGGAGGGCAAGTAGAGGAAGTGTGGGAAGGAAGTAGGAGGGAAGTAAGGGTGAGTACGAAATTTACGGATGGGCCCTTAACAAGTTATAAAAAACATATGAATCGACCTAAAAAGACAAGTGCATTTTAACTCAATTCTGTTCACTGAGGTATTTAACATTTTGCAAAAGAGATGTTACGCTTGGATTTAATGAGAATTTTACGTACACACGACAAAGTAAAAAGCGAAATTTAAAATGCGTCCATTAAAAAATCTCTTTGGTCCTTATAAAAGTTTCTTTTCAAAGTCTGAATGACATTCCTTTGGGTGATTTAAAAAAAGTGGGAATGACTCGTTTAAAATATAATTAATGTGCAGGTACCATATTTAATTTAACAGGAAATGCCTTAGATTTAAGTCGAAATTTTGAACAAAATAGTTGATTTTAAACCAAAAATGATTATTCATAGATTATTTTTATACTTCGTGTTGATTTTTCAAATTTAAAAGTCAAATGTCGCAAAAAGCAGTTGACCAAAAATTGAGTTAATCTTGAAAAGACGAATTTTGTAGAAGACATTTGCATCTTCAACAAAGAAATTTGAATTTTCTACCCAAAACTTTTCTACACAAATGTGAATTTTTAAACCTGTAGGACACATTTTCTATTCAAAAAGACGACTTTTCAAGAAAACAATCAAATTTTCAACCAAATAATTGAATTTTGTATCACATACTAGAATTATAAGCCTACAAAGATAATTTACTACCAAACAATTTAATTTCAATAAATATAAATTAATTATTAACCAAAAGTTTTATTTACATTACCGTCGTTCCAAAAAATTGTAAGCACATCGTTCTCTCGCGAAATAAACTGAAAAATTGGTTAGTATTAACGAATTATTGGTAAACATTTGATTAGACTTGCCATACTTGAGGTTATCTCATATATGTGAAAAGAAAATTATCATGAGACATAAATATTATATGATTACGTAATTCTTTTATAAGCCTCATTTTTAAAGCATATCATGAGTTTTTGCACTTTAAAATTGCCTTAAAAGACGTAAACCATTGACGGCAACGTAAATAGCGGGCGGAACAATTTTTGGATGTCGAGCCACCGCGGTCGTGGTGGGGAAAGAACTCGACCTAGAGTTAGGGAAAGCGGCAAGGTAAATAGCAGCAAGGTAAGTAGCGCCGACTGTATTAAAAATCACTACTGACATTGAAACGTGACTACTCGTTCACAAATTGAGCAAGAAACTTTTTTAAAAACCGTGAAATAAGCCTCAATATATACATTTTCGACATTTCGAACTAGGAAAGTTGTAGCAAAAATCTCGAATTCGTACAGATTAGTCTTTGAAGTCTTGTCATAAAGCTAAGTCCATTAAAATTAAAAAATCTGTATGGGTTCATGAGAAACGACTAAAAAAAAACGAAAAATAATTTAATAAGCTTTTCAATGTTTTTGTTTAATCTCTGGCTCAATGCTTTTACGATCAGTTACGTTTCAAAGTCAGCAGTGATTTTTAATAGTACTTTCGCTAATTTTGCTAACAAGTTCAGAGGTAGTGTACAACCCAATAGTTAGTTTTCAACCAAGTAGTAAAATTTGTAATAAAAAAAAAAATTAATTCTTCATGAAAAATCTAATAGTTGATATATAAATAAAAAAAATTTTGTATTTTTAATCAAAAACTATTATTAAATTTAATTTAAAAACTATTACCAAATTTAACCAAAAATCATGGTTTCTCAACGAAAAATGTTGATATTTCAAACAAAATAGGTAATAATATGTAATGAAAAAACAGTTTAAAACAATGGAAAAGACTCATTTTCAACAAAAGAATGAAATCCTACAAGAAGAATATCCCTTTTTAACTAAAAAGTTGCACTTTTGACAAAAAAAAGTTAAAATTATTACCAGAAGAAAAGAATTTTTAACCTTCGACAAATTTACAATCAACTGTAAATCAATCAATTTACAACAAATTTACGTTTGACAATGATTTTTAAGACAGTAGCTTCACTTTGAACCAAATACATGAATTTTCATTCACGAAGATTAATTGTCTATCAAGCCAAATGAATTCACAACAAAATTCACAAGTTTTTAACTTCGTTGTCAATTTTTTAACTAAAAGTGATTAAGTTTCAACCAAAAATAATATAATAAAAAAATCTTCTAAACAAATTTTTTATTTCTGAATAGGCTATAGAAGATAAAAATTGGGTATCAGGTAATGAAGTAGTTCAACTTTCAAACAAGTAGTTGAATTTTGAAAACAAATTGATCTTAACGAAAAATCTAATAGTTATATTTGCATATGAAAACGATCATTTTTCAAACAAATATTTAATCGTTAAATTTTGGTGACAGGAAATAATTTGTAAAATAAATTACCATACATATTTATAGCAAGGTAGAATTTTAACCAAACGAGATAAATTGTGATCCAAAAATACAATACTAGACTTTTAAATAAAAAATAATTAAATTTAAATAAAAAAGTTGCATTTTATTATTGGATTCCATTAATTTATTCCGCATGTAAGTGAGAAAACAAAAGCCAGAAAATTTTTTTTTAAACACAAAAAAAAAAAATTCTTTGAAATATGGAAAGGAGAGAATACGTGAATGTCTTGTGAGTCTTTATTTAGAAGCTTTACTTGTTAAATGAAATCAATCATTTTCATTTTTTAAACCTTTTAAATAATTGCCCACCCCCTATAAACAGCAAAAGTGAAAAGAAATTTTACCCCTTCCCATAAACGTGTGACGTACTCTTTAAAAGTACCCTATTATACTTATCAATGTGGAATTTAGTAGAAGACACATAATAGAACTTTTCTAGGTATTATAGTTATATATTATCTTTTTTTCTATTGATTCTCAATTTTTCTCAATTAGAAGAACTCTTAAAACAGTCATAAGCAAACCCTGCAGATTGGAAAGAATTATAATTATAATGAGGATCATAATTTTTTTCTTTAATTTTTTTATTAAAAATATAAGGAAATGATATAATTTAATATCCTAAAAATAATTAAAGATTTAAACAGTAATAAATTATAAAAGTCTAAAGTCAGATCAATGTTGCGGAACAATGTCTGATTTAAATAAATAACACGATAATTCTAGATAATTCTAAAAAAAATCAGCACATTACTCCCTTCCCACCGAATAATCCCGGAATAATTATTATACCCCGCATAACAAAAATAACAAAATTCTAAGTCGATCTAATTCAAAAATAAGAGAAAAAAGGAAAAATTATATGTGAATGCTAAGAAATTAACCGCATTATAAAAAAATGAATGGAAACAAAAGTACAGGATTTGTCAACATGAGAAATAGTAGGGGGGAAATGGTATATGCTGCAGACGGAATACTAGAGTCTTTCAGAGACTGTTTTAGGAGACAATTCGGAGATGAAGCTATAGGACACTACAACTGCGGTGTTGAACACGATGCGATGGAAAACTCAATTGAGAAAGTCTGTGTCACTGAAATTAGGGATATAATTAGGAACTTGAAAAACGGTAAGGCTGCCGGGGTAGACGGTATTAACGCTGAAATGCTTAAACAAGGTGCCGCGTGCATACCACATAGATTGTGCGAATTGATAAATTTATGTTTCGTGATGGGAGACGTCCCAGACGATTGGAAAGAGGCCATTGTCGTACCAATATACAAGAGAAAGGGAGATAAAAGCGAGTGCAATAATTACAGAGGGATTAGCTTATTAAGCACCGTAAGTAAAATATATTCAAAAATACTTATTCGTAGGGTAATGAAAATAACAGAAGCAAAGATTTGGGGAGTCGAAAGTGGGTTTATGCCAGGAAGGTCATGTACGGCTCAAATATTTAGCTTACCGCAAATAACAGAAATAAGTTTGAAAGTAGAAAAATAAGTTTTCTGTGCATTTGTTGACCTAGAAAGAGCTTTTGACAAGGTAGATAGAAGTAAACTTTGGGAATTCCTGAAAGAGTATGGAGTCAATGGATGGCTCCTACAAGCTATAAAATCAATATATACGGGTAGCAAA
Organism: Belonocnema kinseyi; assembly: GCF_010883055.1. Taxonomy (NCBI): domain Eukaryota; kingdom Metazoa; phylum Arthropoda; class Insecta; order Hymenoptera; family Cynipidae; genus Belonocnema; species Belonocnema kinseyi. The sequence goes on from NC_046664.1 coordinate 56,361,672, forward strand.
GCGAGTGTAAGGGTGAATGTGAAATTGAGTGACTGTTTCGATATTATTCAAGGAGTTATACAAATGATGCGTTGTGTCTTCATGGTTATTTATATTATTTATGGGCAAGTGTTTAAGAATGGTTCTTTTCGACGAAAAGGGTGTGGATCTCGAAACAGTGGGGGTGCGTGGGTTAGCGTTCGCAGATGATAAGGCAGTTATGGCAGAGTCAATGGAAGACTTACAAAGAATGTTAAATAAACTAGATGCAAGCATGAAGAGCATGGGCCTCAAAATAAACACAAATAAAACAAAAACTGTGGTGTTCGAAGGAAAGAGTGAGAAAACACTATGCAATATTTTATTAAATGATGAGAGAATTGAACAGGTTGATAAGTTCGTATACCTTGGTAGCTTATTTACTATGGACGGGAAGATAAATGAGGAAGTAAGAAGAAAAAATGAAGGTAAAAATATATTAAATAAAGCTAAAATGGCAATACATAATTCTATATTTATACCGACTGTACTATACGGTAGCGAGATATGGGCTGATCAAGAAAAACATAAAAGTAAAATTAACGCAATTGACATGAGATGCATGCGTATAATATGCGGGAATGGACAAAGTAAGTAATGAGATAATTCTAAAGGAATGTTGTGTAGAAGAGGCGCTAGTAGACACATGGGATGTATGAAGGTAAAGTAAATGGCAGCGTGCCCAGAGGTAGACCGCGGAAAGAATGGTTAGAATGTGTGAATGAGACCCTAGTCAGAAGAGACATAAGAAGTTACAGAAACACGAGAGTCTGAATGAAAAAATGCATGGACATAAAACAAGTTAGAGAAGTATGCCCGGACACATAACAACTTTGTGAGGATCTTCAGTTGGGGTGATTTCTAGAGAGATTAATCAGCAACCAGAGTCAGAGCAGTGTTGCGGAACGAAAGTGTTCTTTACATTATTAAAACGAGAATTCTGGATCAATCTGAAAATTCTCTGTCCCTTCCCCACATTACTCCTTTCCACACCGAGTGAGTCATGCTTACCCCGAAAGGGAAATGGCGTAATGGTGTAATAACTGAACAATTAAATCAACAAGTTTTTTTGTATCATCAAAGATTTTCTTGAAAGGTTAACAAAGCTAAATGAAAGTGCACATATGGATAATAGAAAAACATGATCAAATTTTTTCAAGCAGTCATAAAAAGCAATAAGATGAAAAAAAAAGTTATATTTAAAGCTTCACTCAGTTATTTTCAATGACCGGCGAGATCCCTTATTTTGGAATGTTTCGAATGTGATTTAAAGATGTATTTAACAACAAATTTGGCGGAAAAATTATATCCATATTTTGATATTATGAGTGACATAGTATCGAATATCAGTAAAATACCTGATAATAAATTAGATGAATTCAGATCACAATTTTTAGGCTTATCAAACGATTTTGTCAAATAATGATAATCCACTACATTAATTATAAAAATTATTGAATGAGGGTTGGGGTGAAATAAAGAAATTTCCTAAAAAATAATACATAATTATTGATTACGAAATATGGTAAGGACAATATTGTAGAAGCGATTTGCACGTATATTGATATTGAAAAAATGTTGCATAATGATACCAAAAATCCAAAAATCAAATTTCATGATGATTTTTGTAAAATGATTTGAGCTCTCATTGGATCAGCTTTTTTTCTCATTTTCTAGGTGAAACTGTAATGGAGGATTTAGAAAATGAGTTTTTCAAAAAAATTGATTTTAATATTGATTTTTATGCAAGATATTTTTATGATCCAACACTTACTGTACATAGAAATATTGTTTGGTATTATTTTAAGTGTATTTAGCAACATAACCCGAGATTACTATTATTTTTGAAACAGAAACTGAACGTAAATTAGATTTTTTTGATATGACTTAATTTAAAACTAATGAAAGAAATATTATCACAGATTGGAATAAAGAAAACTATTTTCTCAGGAAGATCATTACGTTTTCTTTCGATAATTACTTAATTTGAAATAAGATAAAAGTTTTAAAAGATCCAATTTTTAATGATGAAAATATCCAACTATGCAAACAAAATCTTTTTCTTAAGGGGTCATTCTGGTAATTACCCCCGAAAAACGTTATTTTTTAAATTTATTATGAGATAATTGATAAAGATATTAAAAACGTTATTTTTTAAATTTATTATGAGATAATTGATAAAGATATTGATGTAGAATTTGTTAGGCCTAATACCTACACTTTTGAAATACATTGTTTTTTAATGTTAATTATTTTATACATTTCTTATACACTAAAACGTCAGTCAAACGCCAGAAAGCCTAAAAAATTAGGTAGGTTCGGCTTTGTTGATAAAATCTCTGAACTGGGCCTTCTGAAGTAGAAAAATCAAAAAGTGTTAGGTTATGTATGCCAATGGCTATGTCCCCTATACATTTTTTTAACAAACGTGCAAAAACAACAAAATGCAGATTGCCCAGTTCAGAGATTTTTTCAACAAGACGGACCTACCTAATTTTTTAGACATTGCGTTTGACTAACGTTTTTGTGTATAAAAAGTGTATGAAATTAATAAAAAAAATTTTAAATGTATTTCAAGAGTGTATTTATTAATCACAACAAATCCTACATTAATATCTTTATCAATAATTTCATCAAAAATTCAACAAATAACGTTTTTTTCGGGAGTATTTACTAAAATGATCAGTTAACCATTATCCCTTATCGAATTTGATTGAAAGACATGTGTATAACAGAATAAATTATATTAAATACACACAAAAAAATATTAAAATATAACAAATTAATAAGATTATAATACATGTAACACTGTTTTTTTTGCTTATTTTGGGAAAATCTTTATGATTTGAAAAATCTATGTTTGCTTTATGAATGTTGAATTGAAAAAATAGGACTAAGATATTGGTTTATAAAGTTATTTGCAAGGATTGCAATGCAGTTATAAAATTATTTTCATAGAAGTCCTAGGTATCATTTAGTCAGCATAAAGTTACCCAGGGGTTACAACCTTCATTGAAGTGATGTTAAAATCCTTTATCATGATAGGAATAAGAGAAAGAGAAAATTTATAGAAATTTTATTGATGAAGGGAGAGGGTAAATAGGGTATTATTTTGAAAAGGAATTTCGGAAGATGCCGAAAAATATTGGATAGTGTTATTAATTGGATAAACTAATCTCCTTTACTGAGAAGTAAAAAGAATTTGTTATGAAATAATATGTTTCTCATTAATGACATATAGTGTATTAGACTAAATTACCTTTTAAACATTGTCTATTAATTTTTCAGATATTTTGTTAATTTTTTATATTCTTAGTTTTCGTATTGATAATCTCTGATGAGGTGTAAATAGACCAGAATACATTCGATCGACAAAATGAAAGAATGGAGCGACATTAAAATTTTGTTTGAAGAATTGGTTTTTAAAGATGCGAAGAAAATACAAATCTCAGATTAAAATAAAATAAAAGAATAAAATAAAATTTGAATATCCATTTTTGGTAAAAAAAATTACTCTTTTCTTGTTTTATATTCAACAATTTGGGTAAAACTTTGTCTTTCTTAATTGAACATTTATATTCAACTATGTCGTTAAGAATCCACATATTTTGTTAAAAATATATTTTTTTTGGTAAAAAATCATCTTTTTTTTTGCACATTAATCTTCATGTTAGAAAATTCTTTATTTCGGTTATAGGTTCAAATATTACAGTTCAATGTTTATCATTTTAGTTTAAATTCAATTTCATTCAATTTTTTTGTTCTAACTTGAAATGTAATTATTATTCCACAATTTTAGATAAAAGTTCATCTCTGCTTATACATGCATTTTTGGACAAAAATTTAATTATTCAATTTTTCGTGAAAATTGATATTTCATGCTTGAATTATAGTTAATCTTTTCTGATATAAATAAATATTCTTGGTTGAAAATTCATCACGCTGTAAAAAATTCAATTATTCTAGGTACAGCTCCAACATTTTAGTTGCGCATTTATCTTTTTGGTTTAAAAGCCATCTATTCCAGTTGAAGATTTATCATTTTACTTTGAAATTCATCACTTTGTTTGTAAATGTAATCATTTTTTTAAAGTTACTTTTGTGTGTTGAACTTATTCCAATTCAATATTCCAGAATTTTAGTTGAAAATTCCTCTATTTGGTTCAATACTATTTTTTACATTCTCATGCTAATGAGAAGGTATTGGTTCTATTTAAAAATTTACTTTGTCCGTTTTTATCAAATATCCACGTTTTGAGACCCACTGAGTCAAAAAAAAAACGATTTTTAGGAAAATGTTTGTCAATGTAGTCTGTATTCTGCAGGCACGATAACTTTCAAAAAATTGATCAGATTGGTTTCTGCTTTGGCACACTTTTTGAAGCCTTAAAGAGAAAGAAGAAGTTCGTAAACCAGCTATTTTGGATTAAAATTCAGAAAGTGAGCGCGTTTAAAAAATTTTTGAAACCAAATTTTTTGAAGATTTCAAAATTCTATGAACGGTTATTCATAGTACTCAGAAACTAAAACAATTTATCCTAATGACTTTTCTCTACAAGAAGAAAATTATCTAAGTTAAAGCATTTTCAAAATAAAAAAAACTAAAATAAACATTTTAAACCAAACAGCGCATTATATGAAAAAAAGTCAGGAGTAAAAAAACGTTGATTTTTAAAGGCCATACAAGATTATGATAACAACTTTTTTAATTTGGTCGAAAAGTTGAAAATTCCAAATTAATTATTCATGTTTTGGTATACAATTTGTATCTTTTAATGAAAATTAATTTATTTTTTGTTGAAAATTTAATTAGTTTAGTTAAAGATTCGAAAAGAATGTGGTTGTAGAAATCTATTTTCAAATTGTGAATCCTTTTATGCTTTGATTTCTTTGCATTAAACTATTTATAAAAAAGTAGATTTCATTTTGATCTTGAATAAAAATATTTAGTTTAATTTTGAAAAAAAAAATTAATCAGGTCCCTGTTTGAGAAAGCGCTTAAATTGTTGCGATGAAAAAGTGTAATAATTCTCTTTTAGTTTCTTTAATCCTCGAAAAAAATTTGATATTCAAATCGCTGACATAACGACGAAGATTAAACTAGAAATTAAAATGAGACATTGGCTAATTCAAATGTAGAATTTCAGAATAATTTTGCAAAATATATTTTAGCTCACGTGTGACACGTGCTAGAAGATGTTACGTAAGAAGTTTCGCTTGCTTTAAATTACGCAATTTCCAGTTTCTCTCAAATTCTATATGCAAATATACCAAAACGGAAGAGGCAGGTGGATAACAGGTTTGTAGTTTGCTACAACTCTACTCATACCTAAATTTTTTTATCTGAAATCTCTTCATAGTCGTAATTTAAATTTGCGTTGTTCTAAAATTTTGAGCCAAATCAACGCATTATTTATTTTTATGTGTTTTCCTATATAATCGCAATTTAAATTTGAGTTGATTTAAAATGTTAACCCAAAGCAATGCTTTCCATTATTTATTTCTATGTGTTTTGCTTTATAATCGGAATTTAATTTTGAGTTGTTCTAAAATTTTCAGCCAAAGCAATGCTTTCCATTATTTACTATTATGTGTTTTCCTCGATAGTAGCGTGAAAATAGGCCTGACCAATGAATTTGTTCTGGAGAAAGTAATTAGAACGAATCCATTTTCATGCTCTCAGCTTAGCGATCACAATTTTTATTTTTGAAATGAGGAGACAAAATTGTAAGTTCATGGTTTTGATCCGTATTATTGAACATAATGGTTTTTATTTAAATTGAAATTATCAGTAATATCATTTTTAATTTTAAAATCATAGAAATACTATTTTCTTCAGGGATCTGATTTTTGACACAGATGAACATCTTCACACTTGCTCGATTTTAGACTCATAATCTGTAAATTTTTTTTTACGCTATTATTAATTCCATATCGAAAAATTGGTTTAGAATTCGACAAGTTGTCTATTTTCGATTTGAGAACAAAAGTTTTCAAAAAATTAACATTTCAGTCATAGGATGCTTTCCTTATATTAATATTTAAGAAATTTAAATTACATTTAAAATCAACTTTGAAATTGTATTTAACGTCGAATAATTAAGTTAATGCAGATAATTTCTGCAACTAAAGCCAAGAATACAATAACCAACTTTGCACAACCCCCATCAAATGCTTCTATTGTAATTGGAAAAAGATACTGGCTGAAACTAAAATTTCCTGAATAAGAAATTTGTTTTGATAAAAATAGAACAGAGGAAATAAGAATGAGAAAGAAAGTAACCAAATCCCTTTTCTTCTCTTTCTTATTTCTTTCTTCTTTTTTATTTTTATCGCAATCAAATCACAATAAAAAAATGTGTAAATAATATTCATCAACGTTACGGTACTCATACAGAACCCCTATCAGGATATGCAAAATTTGAGCGGGTAAGAACTGCAACGAAACAAACATGTTTCTATTGTGATTTGAAAGAAAGATTCTCTTCAAAAAACAAAAACAAAATATTTCCCTAAATATGAAATTTTTTGTATTGTATGGTTTTTATGGTGGTTGTCCAAATTTCGTTGTTTGATTCTTGGTTTCATTTTCAGAAATTCTATACATATTTCTTATATCAACAGGCATGTTTTTAACATATTGCAAATAATAAAAAAGGTAGAGTTTATAATAAAATATTATTTTATTTTCATTTTGAAATTTTGAAATATAAAAAGAAGATTTTATGAAAAGCCTACCTTTTTCATTTTTTTCAACATTTTTTAAACGTTGCTGCTTAAGAAAGGCATCCCATAATACTTATGCGGGCTAAATAATTTTATAAATAAGGAACATTTTTTTTTCGGACATAAAAATATTTTTATCAGAAACGATTTTCATAAACGATCTTTTATCACAAAAGGGGAAGAATAATTTTTTTAAAAACTTTTTTAAATGTGCACACTTTTTTTAATGTTCTATGTATCTCGTATTTCCTCATTTCCTAGAAAAATGCGAAGATTCATTATAATAAAAAAAATTCCCGCTGACCAAAAAAATAACTCACAGTAAAACGAAAGTGTCAGTGAAGCACTAATATCAGGGTACCATATACCTGCAACAGAAATTACACTTGCGGTGTGAATGCTGCACCGTATTGTAGGGTACAGATTCCTAATCACTTGGGGTACAAAGTGCCTACTACTTAGGGTACGACGTGTCCGCTTCTTGTGGTATGAAATGAAAAACGTCATTATCGACGCATAATCTACGCGTTCGTAACTTCTTAAATGCTTTTTAAGATTTATAATAGTCATTTTTAAATGCATTGCTTATTATTTTGACAGCTTTGCTAATTGTATATCATGGTCATTGAAGATTAGAATGTGCGTTGTTCGCACTTTGTAAAATTGAGCTACTAGGTATTTCAGATTAGGCGGGGATATCCAAGATGTCTGCACGCGGAGGGGCAAACAATAATACCAAATACATGGGAATAAACTTTATTTTTACAATAACTTGGAAAATAATTATTTTTCACGATAAGTGTATTCAGACTATTTAACTATTTAATAACTATTTAATTGAATAATAAAATTGATATTTTTTTCCAACTATGAAAAATATTTTTTCTCAAGTTATAAACTAAATTAAGTTTTATCCTCTGGGATTTGTATTATTGCTTGGTGTTACGTTTCACAGTTTAAACTAGTTTGATGTATCGATCGAACAGTCTCTGCATTTTACGTGTCTACTTTACCGACTTAAAATTGTAAGGTAAGATTTTTCAATATGGCGAAATAGACTGGTCAACCAAAACGTGCTCGTGTTCTTATTTTACAAATCCAATGACTTCTGTGCAATCCAAGCCTCAAGGCAATCCAAAACATGGTCCTTCGAAACGGATGTGAGTGCCAATCCAATTTGGACAATTATTTCGCTTCACAACTACAAAAAGACTAAAATTCGCGAAGTGCTTTAGAGGCGTCTCTGCTACCACGCCTTCAGCAAACTCGGGTTTTCTACAAAGGGCTTTGGCGAACAACGCCTTTTCGTGAACGCGACTAACAAAACAACAATATATTGTGAGAAATTAATTGTGTGCAAAAGTTGAATCACCAAGATTCACGTGAATCACTAAGATTCACATCGATTGTGCACATGTGTTAGTGAGTACACAAGCACTAAACAAGGGCACGAGTTACGACGCCAGTCAAAATTCGGTGTATCGGTAGCGTTCCACCAAGGAACTTCGAAAGCAGCCACCTAACCTTTTTTCCAATTGTGTTGAGCTGTCGAGAAAAACAATTGAATAATCGGATTAAGGATTATACACCCAATCGTATTCTGGAGATGATGACTAAAATGAAGGCAATCGTTACAAGTATCAACACCGACTAAAAAACTGTGCGGATTTTGGAGCAAATTCCTCATAGGTTTATACGGAACAGCCTAACCCTCCGAAACATAACCTCCAAGGCAGATTCGCCTATCAACATTATAGCCAATCACTGGAGCGCACAAGGATAACTACGTTCTACAACTAAGATAAGTGGGCTTCCCTTATTGTTTCCTATTTAAATAAAATTATTCCTAACCAGTATTGTTTTGATTTGATCGATTAAAATTAAAATTAAACTATTTAATCAAAATGTCGGTACCAACCAAATTAACGAAAAAACGCGGTGGTTTCAAGACTAGACTCACGTGTTTTAGAAACTATATAATTAATCTTAAACGCGAATTTCCCGATGAAAGTGTCGAGTTAGAAAACGTAATTAAGTTTGAAATAAACGAGCGATTAGACAAAATTAGAGAAAACTTCACGGTGTATGACGAGATACAAGAAAAAATTGATGAGCTAACCGACGATCCTAAGGAACAATCGAGCATAGATCTGAAATCGAAGATAATTTCTTTCGTGTAATAGCAGAAACTAAAAAATTATTGTCACAGGGAACTTCAAAAGATAGTTTTTCCGTAAATGCGCGATGTAATCAAAAAGTAGCCGCTAATCAGGCAGAGCAACAAGTCCATCAACAAGCAGGTTTGATTCCAAATAATCAGCCTTTAGTAATAAAAGCCTCGGGTTTACAATTACCGCAAATTGAGCTAACAAAATTTAATAGTGAATTTTCAGAATAGCTAGGCTTGAGACGCTTGGGACGCCTTATGCAGTCGCTATAATAATAAAAGGCTTCTCATTCAGAATTACATTAAAACAATCTTTAATACTGATCAAATAACAAATGAATCCTCAGTCCAAATCAGAAAGATGCTAGACAATTTAAACAAACACATTAGAGCCTTAACAACTTTAGGTCAATAGACAGATAATTGGGATTCAATTTTAATTTATTTACTTGCTTCTAAACTAGATACTATCACAGCTAGAGCATGGAAAAAAGAAAGAACAGGTAATGAAATTCCAAGTCTAGATGATTTTAAAAACTTTCTAAAGGCGCGCGCGAATTTATTGGAAACCCTCGAGATAAACAATCTAAAACTCAATAAAGATTCAAAATGAAAGTTTGAAAACAAAGGCCATTCTCAAAATAGAAAATCTTTCTTAGCTTAAAAAATAAGTTGCGCTCTTTGCAAAGAGGAACACCATATACAAAGTTGTCCTACTTTCCTATCTTTAACTATACAAGAAAGAGCTGAAAAGGCTAGAAGTTGCAAAATTTGCCTAAATTGTCTAAGATCTGGACATTTTCATAGGGAATGCAGGTCAAATGGCTGCAAACAATGCAAATGTAGGCACAACACTCTACTTCAGTTTGACACAAGCACTAAGTCTAATTTAACTGTTCAGGTTCACAATGCAATCTAATCACTTATGATCATTGCGAAGCACTTAAGCTCAAAAAATCACCCATTGATGTTAGTATTAGGTCGATTAGCGAAAGTCCCTTATCCGTAAAACACAAATGTGAAATCGAAATCCTATCTCAAACTAGCTCTTATAAAATTCAGGTTTCATGTTTAGTGGTCTCAAAAACTCGATCAGAAGTGCCTAAGCTTCAATTCAATGCAAAATCGTTGAAAATTCCTCTGCACATTAAACTAGCAGACCCTCAATTTGATAAACCAGGTACGATTGATATTTTTCTAGGCAATTCTGTTTTCTGGTCACTAATATGTGCCAATTTAAGCTAAATAATGAAGGTCTTATTCTCCAAAAAACTCGGCTAGGTTAGATGCTAGCAGGTCCGATGCCCGATGCTCCATCTAAATTTGTAAGCTGTAACGCAATCAACAAAATAAATATTGAAAATCAGCTTTGTCAATTTTGGGAACTCAAAGAATGCAACTTGGATCAAAGGGTTATATCGGTGGAACAGGGATCTTGCGAAGAATTCTTTCTTAAAACGTTTAAACGTGTTAATGAATGATGGTTTATTGTCAAAATTCCGCTAAAAAGAGATCATCAATGCTTAGGCGATTCAAAAGAAATTGCAAAACGTCGTTTGTTAAGTTTAGAATCGAGATTAGGTAAGCGGACCGAATTGCGGGAAGACTACTCTAAATTTATCCGCGAATACATTGATCTGAAACACATGAAACAGTGGACAATAAAATCGAACCGATTCCCTCTTATTATTTTATGCACCATTGTATTGTTCGTGCAGAAAGCGAGTCTATCAAGCTCAGAGTAGTTTTCAATGGGTCGGCGGAAAGTAGTTCAGGCATATCCTTTAATGACTTACAAATCGTAGGTCCTAACATACAAAGCGACATATTTTCTATCATCCTTAGATTTCGTAAACACAAATTCGTCATCGGTGGCGACATCGAGAAAATGTACCGCCAAGTCCAAAATACCTGAACAGCATTCGCTACAAAGAATTCTTTGGCGGTTTGATGTTAACAAACCCATTGATACTTACGAGCTGACAACAGTCACATATGGCTCAGCAGCAGCCTCCTTTTTGGCAATTAGATGTGTAAAAGAGTTTGCGCATAAATGTGAAAAAACCGACCCTAAGATTGCAAAAATTATTTGTCAAGATTTTTACGTAGACGACTTGCAAACAGGAGCAGATAGTATTAAAGAGACTGCCTCTCTAGCAAAACGATTAAAGGCAATTTTATCCACGGGTTGTTTCAACCTTCAAAAATGGGTGTCTAATAATCCTGGAATAATCAATGCTATAGGAGATCCTCAAGAAGCTCCTTGCTTGGTAAATCTTTCTTCTGATAAACAGATCAAAACTCTAGGGCTTTTTTGGCAAAGCAATCTTGACACTCTCAAATATTCAACGAATATCTCACAAAATACAAGGGTAACAAAGCGACAAATTCTCTCAGAGATATCTCAAATTTTCGTTCCCCCTGGGCCTACTAAGTCCTTGCATTATAATTGTAAAAATCTTGTTGCAGAAATTATGGCTAGAAAGGCTTGCATGGGTTGAAACACTACCCTACAATTTGCACAACCAATGGTTTAATCACAAAAGACAACTTCCAGCTCTAAACGATCTTTCAATTCCACGATATGTCTTTCGTTCAAATTCTATCAATATCGAGCTTCACGAACTTTCATACACTTCTCAAGAAGCATACTGGGGGTGCGTTTATATTAGATCGCAGGATAAATTTGACAACGTAGTAATCAGACTACTTTGTGCTAGATCAAAATTATCTCCGTTAAAAACTCAAACTATTTCTTAACTAGAGCTTTGCGGAGCTGTCTGTCTTGCAAAATTACTTCATAAATTAGAATTGGCACTCGACACACCTGTAGATGGTAGTAATTATTGGACTGAATCATCCATTTTTCTGGACTGGATCAAAAAACAACCAGAAAAGGTGGGAGATTTTTTTTGTTTTAAATCGAGTTTCGCAAGTTCAAAAACTAACAAATGTCGAACTTTGGTGGCACGTGCCAACAAAACAAAATCCAGCTAATATATTATCGCGGGGCATAAACCCTGATCAAATATCCAATTCAGAGCTCTGGTGGTCAGGACCGCAATTTTTGTATAAAGATAGGTTTGAATGGCTTGAATTATCTGATACAAAAAACACGTTCAACATTAAAAAAGAAAACAAGCAAAGTATTCCCATAGACGATTCAATAATTCAATAAAAACGATACGTTAAGAGTGGGCGGCAGGCTAGCGAATTCGAATTTCAAAATAGACGAAAAGTACCCAATTCTTATTCACTCGCATCATACCTTTACTAAGTTGCTCTTTCAACATGAACATGTTAAACTATTTCACGCGCAACCTCAACTATTTTTATCAAGTATTAGAGAAACCTTTTGTCCTATAGGAGGGCGCAATTTAGCTAGAAAAACTGTTTGTGACTGCATAAGATGCTCCAGAATGCAACCAAGTCGATCACTCCAATGATGGGTAATCTTCCGTCAACTCGTATTTCTGAATCACCTCCATTTTTCAATACAGGTGTTGACTATGCTGGTCCATTTTCAGTAAAGGAAAAAAAGGGCGAGGTTGTCAGGTAACTAAAGCCTACGTCTGCCTTTTCGTTTGCTTCTCAACCAAAGCATTACATTTAGAGTAAGTCTCTAATTCTACTACTGATGCTTTCCTGGCTGCTTTGCGGCGCTTCGTATCGCGTCGTGGGAAACCAGCAAATATACACTCAGACAATGGCACTTACTTTGTTGGCGCGAATAACGAGTTAAAACGTTTAGGCGATTTTCTGCTTCAAGAATGCGACTCGCTAAATGAATCGATTGCTAATACAGGAATTCAATGGCACTTCCTTCCGCCTTACACACCCCACTTCGGAGGGATTTCGGAAGCCGGAGTGAAATCAGTCAAACACTATCTAAAAAGAGTAGCTGGAGAGGCAATTTTAACGTTTGAAGAGTTTGAAACTGTGCTTATTCAAATCGAGGCAATACTCAACTCCCGACCTTTGACTCCCTTATCTAGTGATCCCAACGACTTAAGTCCTATCACTACAGCCCACTTTCTAATTGGACAAACGTTTTCTTCCTTAGCTGATCCTGATTTGTCACACGTGAATCAAGGAAGACTATCAAACTGGCAACGAATTCAACAGCTTCAGCAGTACCTGAAAACGTTGGAGCAAAGAATACATTTCAGAGATTCAAAGGAGAACCAAATGGCAGGAGCCTTTTCCAGAACTTAACAAGAATACTCTTGTCCTCATAAAAGATGACAATTAGCCTCCATCAGCCTGGAGATTAGGAAGGATAACTGAGGTACATCCTGGAAAGGATAGAATAGCTCGCATTGCATCTGTTAAAACTTCTATAGGCATAGTTCGTCGATCATTCACCAAATTATTTGTCCTCTTCCTATTTGCGATTAATTTTCTGCCAATTTCAATGTTTAAAGAGAATTTGCCACAAGAATATTAAATTAATTTTTCTTTTCAATTTATCTCATCATTTACATAATGTATTATATCATATTCTTCTCAAAAGCTCGTAAGCCTTTTTCAATGTAGTGCCAATTGTTACTCGTATCTACAATATTCTATTTAAAAGAAAGTGCCTTACAGCCCGGGGGAGTATGTTATGTTTCACAGTTTAAATTAGTTTGATGTATCGATCGAACAGTCTCTGTATTTCACGTGTCTACTTTACCGACTTAAAATTGTAAGGTAAGATTTTTCAATATGGCGAAATAGACTGGTCAACCAAAACATGCTCGTGTTCTTATTTTACAAATCCAATGACTTATGTGCAATCTAAGCTTCAAGGCAATCCAAAATACTTGACCCTCATTGTACATCTTGTACATTGTATATCTTGCCAGCTGACACCACAACTTGAAATACTTAATATTAGAAATCTTAGCGCATATATAACTGGAGGGAATCCGGCAATGGCAGAGTTATTGGCTAAATAAAAGAGATAGACCATGATTTATCGGGATAAGTTATCTCTCTCGCGCAGTGATCTGATCGGATGTTTACCGATCCCCTCTTAATGAAGGTTAAATAGTTTACATGTATGCGCAAGTAAAGAGCTATTTATGGAGCAAAATTGTAAAGACAAATCATGTTGCTGTGCGAGAGAGATAGCTTATCCCCCATCCCCAGTCAGTGGCGGCAGAACGCGGATATCTCTGGCATGCGCAAAAGTTATTCCTGTGTATTTTTAGGTTATGCAAGGCCACGTGTTAATTTAAAAATACACAAGAATCACTACTGCGAATGCTCGAGATATCCGCGTTTGCTCACAATATAACTTTTAAACTTGATTAATTCGTACCTTAATAAGAATACATAGTGGAGCATAGGCATGTTAAGATTACTAGAAAAGTAGAGCATATAATTGCTAAATTCCCCACGCATGAAGTTGTTCGATATTTAAGATGAAAAGGTCTTTCTATACGCATAATAATAGCATCCTCAGATTTAACTGAATTAAAAAAAACGTTAGAAAAACGTACAAATTCAATTTGATTAAAATAAAAACTATTTGATCAAATTTTCTATTACTAGACATTAATCTAGAAAGTTTGAAATATTTTTCAAAGCATTACTTTATTATTGAAGTTGAATATTCTGATACCATTTTAACATTATTATTATTATTTATAATAATAAGTTTAACTTCATTCAATAAAAACAATATTTATTTAAATTAGATTAAAAAATATGAGAATTAAATCTACAATTATTTAGGCGCTATAAAACTATACAATTTAAGTAATAATTTATTTTTGGTTAATATGTACATTTTTATTCAACTCTCGTACTGTTTCTTGCGTAATTATTCACATGAAAGTAACAGAACCTCGATTTGAACTTTTCGCCAACAAAATACGCAAATTTATATTTATAACTCGAGCATTTAACCTTTTCTTGGCAATGAATAATGCCTTGAAAAATATAATAAACATTCTGAATATTTATGCGTTAGAAAGAGAGATTCGATAAACTAGATTAGTGGGCATCGGAATCCCACCCCTTGTAATTTCAATCATGCTCATACATCAAAGCCTAGTTTCACAAAGTGGAATCCGCATACCTTTAACTTTTCTAAGACTATGGCATGCTTGAAAATAGCTGCCAAAATTTCATATCAGTAACATCTGACCTTTCGTACCCCACCTTGTGGCTATTTCATACCCTACATACTCGGTATATCGTATCCCAAGTTTGAGAGATATCTGAATCTCTACCGAGGTACAGTGAACACCGTTCTAATTTTACCTGCAACAAAATATATCCCCACGTTTTTACTGTGCAGAGTCCACATGAAAATTACAGGATTTCTTCTTTATAGACTACCAAATTTTAAAATATTAGCAGCAAATATAAGTGTAGCTTCTTTGTGAAAATCGACTTTTTATATTTTTAAAGAAATCGAAATTTCAATAAATAGCATCTGCTGCACAGTGAATTTTCACTTATTTAAATATCTAGAATTGTGTTACCATCTTTTGTCGATTTCCTGAAATCTGTCTTTTGTCTCATGTCATTTTGCTGGATGTGTCAATTGACGCTTTGGCGTAAATGTCCAATTATCGAACAATCGCGATTTGTTAATTGTATTTTCAGTTATATAAGAAGAAGAAATTGCGCGTTATATGTTTAAACATCAGTGACACTGGAATATTTATAAACCTGGCACAGATTTTTCGGGTGTCTTTGAAAAGTATTCTCAAAAATATTAACATTGCGAAAATAAGTAAAGTGAATGTTCGAAAATGTGGGCATTGACCAAGTGATCTGCATGTATATGATGTAAAATCACGAACAAAATAGTCTTAAAGAATAGATTCCGAAACAGAACGAATTAACAGTACGTACTTCTTCTTCGAGTGTTGTATCTATCGCCATTTATTACTACATGTTATATTTACCTATAGATTATAGCAACCGAACCTTTCTTTGCGTGCACTTTGTTGTCGGAAACATTTGTTCGACTATTTTCTTTAGGAAAATGTAATATTTAGTCCTTTTATTTTCAGAGGGGGTTAGAAAACCTCCATCAAGATAGAAGAGTATCGAAATTCAATAATCGAAAATCGACATCTACCAGAATATCCGGTTGAGTTTACGAGAACATCTGGTTAAGTTAACCAGAACATCTGGCTATCTTGACCAGAACGTTTTATTCTCAAGCTACCAGAAAACCATCTAGTAAATATTTATAGTTAACCTAACCAGAACTTCTGGTTACATTTACCCGAATTTCTGATAACATTAACCAGAAATTTGTCAACCAGAAACTTCTGATACTTTTAACCAGAATTTATAGTTAGTGCATATTTAACACTCTATTCTAGTGGAATTATCTAGAATTCTAGTTGATCCAATCAGAATTCTTTTTGAGTGTAATAAAGACATTTTATCTATGTTCATTCTACGCGTTTCTAATTTTGTCCATAGAAAGTAGGAAAACATGGCATGGTGAAAAGAGCAATTAAAAATAAATTTGCATTCACTGTTATAATTAAAAATTTGTCATAAGGACAACCGCAGGATTTCGCCGGGAGCGGGTGCTAATCTGAAAAACTGCACCCGCTTCCAGCGAAATCGCGGTAAAATTT